>NC_143023.1:71198866-71486366 GCF_057628025.1 Oncorhynchus mykiss | reverse complement strand
ATTTTGGATATGCCTTTATAACTGTCTGTAAGCAATGTGGTATGTTGTAGACACATTAAGTCTCAACATTACAAAACAGGACTATAACAGGATACACCTTTATTCAAGTATAGAAATAGGCAGAAGTCAACAATAGTACTACAGTAGCCCTGGATTAGGAGGATTGGTTGTTAGAATTACAGCATACCAATGTAGCCATGCACTGGTATAAAATACTGTATTTCCAAATTACATGTGCAGTCATGGTCACCTGCCTATTGTTTTGGACAAGCGTTTGCCTCACATCCCACCCTATCCCCTGCCAACAGCTGACCTTACACAGCCTTTCCAGGCCAAAGACTTGATCAGTGTTTTTTTTACCCCTTCCCCCAACATCCCTGGGCATGTGCAGTGTACATCCGCTCCGTCATTAAGCCTCTACCCGTGGGTTTAGAACCCAGCCATATGGTGTTGCTAGCAGAGTGTGCAGAGGCTCGGGATGGCCATGATCTGATGAATCTTTCTCAGAAAATGTTTGTTTTTTCTGAGATGACATCACAGCTAGCCAGCTGGACTGAACCAGGCTTTCCATGTATGAGCATGCATGTGTGTTTGTTTCTGTGAGTGTTTCTGTTTCTGTTGCTGTGTATGTTTCTGTGTGTGTTTATGTGTGAGTAATTTTGTCTGAAGAAAGCCAACCAATAGTTTCACTTTTCAGATTTTAGAAAATGTATTATCATACTGCAGATTCAAGTTGCTTCAACTGTGTTGACAAATGTATGTTTTACTATAATCAAAACTATTTGTGACTTTCAAATGATGTGTCTATTAGACCAAAAGTAGATCTTTAAGGGAGGGATTGCAACATGATTCAATTCAATACATATAAGTCCTGTGGAGGCTGAAAGGTTGCCCTTGGAGTCGTTAAAGGCATGTTCAATAGCTGCCAGTTTCCCAGTTAAGACATAGTGAGTTGTCTGGCAACATGTTTAGTATTCGGCAAGCAGAGCGTATCGCGCACAAAGATAAAAGATAAAATGTCTACTCTGTGGCCCAGACAATTCTAAAGAAGCTATCAAGTTCCCAACATAAGTATGACTTTACTCATAGCCAGGATATACTATCAACATCCACAGGCTAAAACCATGTTGATACCAAGAGCATTTTGTTGGGCAGAGAGGGCCTCCTAAAACCTTTAGAGCTTTAAAAGAAAGAAATGCTGATATATATCATATAGGTTGTGTGTGTGTGAGGTTGTGTCATGCTTGAGCCAGAGAAGGGATGTTCTGACAGATCACAATTCTATGGCAATTAATAAGGTGCATGAGGGAAAAAAGTATAATATTTTTTGGGGTGAGGGCTGAAAGAAGAGGTCCTTGACACAAGTCCTGTTTGATGTTGGTTACATCTGCTTTCACACATGGAGTCTCTCCAAACAGTTACAGCAGATTAGTCATGGCATTACTTGTTTTAGCCCCTCATAATATTATTGCGCTATTTAAAGCGACCTACTGACCTATAAACACGATGGAACAAACTGGTCAGATAAACATGAGCTCAGTCCCTCTGGAGAGAATTGGAATATTTAAACCCAACCAAAGGACAAAGACAAAATAATTTGAATAAAATGTATTTTTGGTTTATGATCTATGCAAAGGCAAATTAATCAATGGAAAAATCATACTGTGAGATACAGTGGGATGGTTTACAGTTGTTAATGCCCCTGTCTATGGCCATTACCAGAGAATATCAACAATGTCCTTATTACTTCTTACTTCTTACTTCTAATTCACAATATTAATAATGTTAACTGGGTCAGGTTAGGTATTGTTGACTTTGGCAGGTTACACTTTCCCCTATCAATCTCTTGTAGTTCACTGAGTACATTCTAGCATTCTAGCCCCCCACCCATCACCCCATCCAGCACACACAGGAACATACTTTCATGTATTCTAATAGGCCTTGAGTCCTCTTGACTGCTTCATGTTGCCCTTTTGTGTGTGGGAGGGTAAACAGCAAGGGAGCTATGGGAGGCATTTAGCAGCAATTTCACCAGACTAAACTCTATTACAGATGGAAATTATTAATTTGTATCTGCTTTGCTTCAGCTCTACCACTTACCAAAGGGGCAAAAGTGTCATTCTATTCCATTTTTGTGTTTCTGAAGTCCCTGGGCTTAGGCATAGCCTGGGCCAGGGTTGCGAGTGTTAAATGTCAAGTCTTGTAGTGAGCTGTCAAAGAACAGAATAGGCCCTGGATGATTGATGACTGGAGAGCCTGAAACCAAAACCCCCCAATTGCAAATGCTACCTTGATCAGTCATCTTGCCCCCCACCTTCTCACCCTAATAGTTGCTCACTATTCAAGGTCAGTTTGCACACCCTGACACCCCAACTTACTGGCATCTCTGTAGGCCTCCTGACACACAAACCAACTTCATTGGATGTTTGCATGTATATGTGCAAGTCCTCTGCTGGATATATCAAACCGTTTAATCCCAATAAAGGGAGAATAATAAGGTAAAAAAAAGGCCATATATTCCCTTGTGCTTTTTTCTAATTTTGGCTTGTTCTGCACTGTGCTAGCTTCTCTCTGTAGAACGAGAATCAGGCCCTGGCATTTGCGGTGGTTGGAAGAATGCAAGGAGAGGATGGGGAGGGGGTACAGAATAACTTTGAGCTCTCAAATCAGATGACAAGATTATTAATGGCCCAATGTATAACATATCTGGCTCCATGCATATTCATTGTGGAGCTGTACAGATGGGCCTGCTGGCTGTGAAAACTTTCTGCTGTCTTCAACGATGAGGTCAATTGGTTTATACAGCTCTGCATTGTAATGCTTTACAGCAGACAGCTGACAGGACAGTTTCACTTCCATCATTCAAATGGTACTCTTTTAGGAATACATGTTACAGCAGTAGTGGTTGTACTGGAAGCAGATGTACAAGTTCTACATAGCATTCATTTATCAATTTCTGTAGGGCATGTTTGACAATTTTGAAAGACAAAAAATAAATAATGAAAGTTAGTGAGCTGACAAATCAGGCTTATGTTTGTTGTATGTTAAATCAGACTTATGTTTGTTGTATGTTAAATCAGACTTATGTTTGTTGTATGTTAAATCAGACTTATGTTTGTTGTATGTTAAATCAGACTTATGTTTGTTGTATGTTAAATCAGACTTATGTTTGTTGTATGTTAAATCAGGCTTATGTTTGTTGTATGTTAAATCAGACTTATGTTTGTTGTATGTTAAATCAGACTTATGTCAAGTCAGGCTTATGTTTGTTTTATGTTAAATCAGACTTATGTTTGTTTTATGTTAAATCAGACTTAAGTTTGTTCTTAGTTTAGACTGACAGCATTTGTAACCTAAGAGCTTACACACCCCAAAACATGGTGCTACAATGTTGTTACTGCACATGTGTGTCCTATGAAACCCAATGCAATGCAATGACCCTCCTCCCAGCAACAGTTTCATCAGAGAGAACTTCTGATTAAGATATCATTGTGAACACGTCTGTGATTAAGGTCTGCCATACCATTACAATAGTTTCATTTGTTTGCCCTGGCAGGGACATGCATGGTGCTCACTGGCTGGTTAATCAGAGGGCCTCTATCCTCTTCATCAGCTGTAGTCCCACAGAATGTACAGCGAGGGAGTGTGCTCTTTATCTTCCTCTCCCCCACCGCCTCTCACTCTAGTCTTTGAGATACTATCGGAGCCCTGAAAGCGCTACCCATTCAACAGATCAAAGACGGCTATTTCGAACCTCAACATGCTGATTACAGTTCATTCTCATGCATAAGTGGTATTTAGATGTCATTAACATTGAAGAAAGAAAAATATATGTTATGCAAAATGCATGTTTTTTCAAAAGGTCAAATTCATATATAGCCTGTTAACCTGTCATCTTCAGAAGAATTCTAGGTCTATGTCCCCACACCCCCTGTCGATGTCTTCACCATTTCATGTACCTAAGCAAAAGGCTGCTCTGCATTGTGGGTGGCTAAGCAGAAAGGGTTATGAAATCAGAGCTTTGGAAAAGCACAACACCTGCCAATCTGACCTGCAGTGACAAGCCATGCTCTTATCACTCACATTAATAACACAGAAAAACATCAAGCTAAATACCAGGCCATGCTCTGTTAACTTTTATGTGGTTAAGAATGATTGGGTTTTTGCTTCACTACACAAGACGGATCAAAGTACCTGGGAGGGACATCAGAGGCCTAGTCTCCCAATGGAGATGCTCCTCTATTTCCCTTTAATTCCAATGCATATATAAGTGTCACTGTTCCCTCCCAAAGCTATCTAAAATCTCTGCAGGTCTGTCACATACAATGTATTCCTGTGACATATATTTACACAGCGAAGAGAATTTATAGCATGGGATAAATATGTCTCTGCAGGGGACTTGTAAAACTGCTTTTGAACAATTTGACCTTATAAACCCACACTATCTATGCAATCTCTGTTTCTGGCTTTAAACCGTACAAACCATTTACACAATGAAGGCCCTACTGGCAAATTGTGGATTTTAAAATATTAAATGTATGGCTTAGATAGACTAAAGGATTTGGTGACATGAAACAAAAAGTATAAATAGAGAATTATTAAAGCATTTGTGGATGTTGTACAATTATTTGTGCATTTACAAAAGGCCTATGGCTGTATTTTTACTAACACTTGATATAACATGTAACTGATATCTACTCCTAAACACTTCCTAAACAACTATGTGAGGAAACTAAATGTTCCACATACGTAAAAGTAATCAATGTATGTTTGGGACCATAAACAGTGTGTGGGTTTTGTTTTCCTTGAGTGTAAAGAATATTTTATATATATTTTTAAAGTACATAAGTCAGAAGTATGCAAATGTTTGTTTACTACACCGTTCGCTGGTGTCGGACTTCCTGACATTCTCTTCTTTTACCTCATATTTTCTGTAGTCTGCTAACTGGTGCCAGTGAGCAGTCAGGGATGTGTGTGGGCTGTACATCCATGGCTTTGGATGCACTTGCATAGAGTTCACTCGGCCAAAAGTGCCGCGCTTGTACTCTTGAAGAGCAGTGGTGTAAAGTACTTAAGTAAAACTATTTTGAAGTACTACTTAAGTCGTTTTGGGGGTATCTGTACTTTACTATTTACATTCCTAACAAAAATAATGTACTTACTTACTCCATACATTTTCCCTGACATCCAAAACTACTCATTACATTTCGAATGCTAAGCAGGACAGGAAAATGGTCCAATTCACACACTTATCATGAGTCATCCATACTGCCTCTGATCTGGCCGACTCACTAAACACAAATGCTTAGTTTGTAAATGATTGCCTAAGTTTTGGAGTGTGCCCCTGGCTATCTGTAAATGTAAAAAACAAGACATTTGTGGTGTCTGGTTTGCTTAATATAAGGAATATGAAAATATATATACTTTTACTTTTGATACTTTAGTATATTTTAACAATTATATTTATTTGTGATACTTATATTTAAAACCAAATACTTAAAAAAAACTTTTACTCAAGTAGAATTTTATTGGGTGACTTTCACTTTTACTTGAGTCATTTTCTTTTAAGGTATCTTAACTTTTACTCAAGTATGACAATTGGATACTTTTCCCACCACTGTTGAAGAGTCATGGTCAGAGGAGATTAACAGATGTGATCTGGTTGTGCTGGGAGAGATTTGACTGAGTGTGGTGCTGAGGTGCTGCAGAGGGCACTGCAGGCCGGAACAGGTTCAGCCCCTGCATGCTTATCTTTGGGCTCCACTGTCGACAAAACTCTCTCAGTCCCAGAGTGCTGAGAGGGGTGTAAAAAATGTGTTTACAATTCAAGGAGGTCAAGGACTTGAGGACAGATAACTATTAAGAGAATAATCCTGCCACAGCCATTCACAAGAGGGAGAAACATATGGGTGCTAGTTTTATTTGAAGCCACACATGACATCAAGAAAAATAGAAAGCCCTTTAGTTGAGTGGCTAGACATACTGTAGGTATACTGTGGTATAAATAAATACTATTATTCATTGTTTTCTTTTATATTGTATGAAAAAAGGACTTTCATAAATAGCCAACATGGTATGTATTTTAACAGTTTAGTATATATCAAAAATTCCAAATGCTAAAAACAATTGAATGGAAAGTAGATTATAATTCTCCTGGAAGTTTGTAAACAAAGACACTGCATAAACATCATGATGCTGGCCTAAAAAAAATATTATAGGGAGGTACCAATTTGGTGCAAAACCACACAATGTTGTTTGCATGCTTTTCAAGTCATTGAAGACACATTTAAAACATTACATTTTAACTATATTCAGAGATGGAAATGTCGATGGGTTTCTTCCTGCAGGAGTAGGCCAGACTAGAACATTGTATAGCACAGGGGCAAGGGGTCTTTGGGAGGCCGGGCCAGACTTAGACATGGTGTGATAATTACTCCACCTCTTACTCTCTCTGTAAGTTAGGGCTGCCCCTGACCTGCCCAGCAGTAATGGTTTCTTTCCAAACCCATTCCTTATGATTTTACTGTATTTAAATATAGACGAGACGGCATGTGAGCCAGCTGACCAGGGTGATAATCTCTGGACCTTGAAGTCTTTTTTCAGACATATGAGGGATCGATTACACATGGCTAGGTGAATGGGTGACAACAGCACAGTAGAGTACTTCACCTATAGATCGACAGGGCAGCTGCGGGGTTGTGGGTCATGCGATGAATTGTGTCGCCCTTCTTTGTGGCTGTGATATGACTGACTCCGGCTCTAAGGGTAGTCACCTAGTGTGCTGCTGAATACCATTGCATCAGTGACAGGTGGGTATTACTGTATAATAACTATGTCATAGTTATTGTGTGATAAAATATGAATAGCTTACGGTAAAATAAAGACAGGGTGAGAAGAACGTTGCATTTCCAAAATGCACTTGGTTTGATCAAACAAAGAGGAAAGTGAAAATACATGCCAATGAAGGCCAATGTCATTTTACAGTTTCTTTCCCGAGGTTGAAAGCCATGACTGACATCTCCCCCAGAAGCTTGGTGACCTCCATTCATGCCTGAACCTTTCCAAAACATACTTTCTTTACATTGTTCCAGGGGTTAGAAATGTGAAGCAGCTGTTTCCCCGCATGTATTTTCCGACTCCCTTCTCTCTGGATTTGACCAAATATGAGGATGGACCTAAGTGTCATGTCTGGAGGATGTACATGTAGCTAGGGGTACATGTAGCTAAAGCTAGCTAGTATGTTGTCCCCTCAAATTTCTAGCTAGCTAACTGTAGCTAACAACGGCTAGCTAGCAGCATATAAAAATCAGGTTGGTTCAGGCACTGTAACCTACACTGAGTGTACATAACATTTGAAATAACTGCTCTTTTCATGACAAAGACTGACCAGGTAAATCCAGTTGAAAACTAAATCTTCTTTGATCAGTGTAGATGAAGGGGAAGAGACAGGTTAAATAAGGATTTTTAAGCCTTGAGACAACTGAGACAAGGATTGTAATATTCAGAGGGTAAATGGACAATACAAAAGATTTGCAAGTGCCTTTGAACGGGGTAAGATAGTAGGTGCCAGGCACACCGGTTTGAGTGTGTCAAGAATTGCAACGCTGCTGAATTTTTCATGCTCAACAGTTTCCTATGTGTATATAGAATGGTCCACCACCCAAAAGATATCCAGCCAACGTGACACAGTTGTGTCACGTTGGCTGGATATCTTTTGTAGTCAACATGCTCTCAACGCTTTGTAGAGTACATTTCCTGACGAATTGCGGCTTCAGTGCTTGAAGATCTTTGTGTAACGCTTATTCAGTTTGTGTTGCAGTCAAACGTGCTCTTCAGGAAACCATCTGACATATTATTCCATCTATCAGCACCCTGGCCATATTTTGGCTCTGTATTTAATCCATTGAAGTGCACCCCTCACTTTATTACCTGACATTGAGGTTCTGAACCTGGCTTTGTGCTGACCCTTCATTCAGCTCGCCACACTCATCTCTCACTGCCTTGACATTGAGGTCAGTGAAACTTACATGGCTCCCTTTCCTATGTCAGAGAATCCTAAGAGCAGGGTAGCTTTACCTTGATAATGACAACAGATATAGAAGTCTTTAGTCCAGCAGGTTCACCTGGGACCGCAATCAAAACGAACAATCAAATAGAAATTCCACGGAGGTAGGTGAACCATGTGGTGATATGTGGATTGGTTGAATTGAATTCACAAAAGTCACAGAAAAAAATAGTTTGTAACAATGTAGCAGTAACAATGCAGGACTTAGTAGAAATGAAACAACCTTCATTTCCTCCAGTACTTCTGTGGAGAGTGTCTGGAGAGAGTCTGGAGGAGGAGGAGGAGCAAGAGGAGGAGGAGGAGAAGGAAAATGGTTATCTGTAGCACATCGTTTTATTGGATGTCTGCGGAAAAAAAGGACACAACTGTTGGTGACTGGACCAGCCTTAGCAACGCTGTACAAGGAGAGAAAAGAAGGCTGCAGTAGCTGGTACTTTAAAGTGTCAGGGCCTTTGTAGCCATGACTAGTTTATGATGCTGATGTCAAGCATCCCACTCAATGAGGCCTTTGTCCCTGGCCGAGACCAGGGCAGTGGGAAAACTGCCCACTCTTAGTCTGCAGGCCCATCCATCTTTCTGTGAGGCCTTGCCGTCCCCTTTGCACCAAAACGCTTGTGTATTAAAGATCTCTTGGCTTAATGTGCTGGAATATTGGCTTGCATTTTTATTGGGGGAGGCCAGCTAAATGAAAGCAAAACAACTCAGGGAGGGCAGAAAAGGACGAGAAAAATATCTCGAGCTGTGATCTGGGAGGGCAGGCCCTCAAGACTTGTATCCTGTGACCTCAATAAAAGACAAACTCTGACACACCATATACACACCATATATGATATTGTCCTCTGGCAGAGTCTAGTTCCATCCGTTAATCACTACAGTCATAACCAGCAGTTGTTACTGTAGAAGTATTGACCCGGTCATGATGTCTGTATGAGAACAGATATAAATCTAAGAGAACACCAGTGAAGGTTGAAGCAGCAGAAGAAATATGTTGTTTTGTTACCCCTACAATCAAGGGTTACATCTTATGCTAAATTCATGAGCACAATATTGTTTGTAATACTACAACAACAGGCTCAACTAACCCCAGTCTTTTGCTGCAATAACAGGCCTTCTCAGTTGGAGCATGTGGGTTTCATCAACGTGCTGGTGTCAACTGGTAGCCATCATTGTTCTTGATGTGAAGGCTAAGTCAAACATGGGTATGGAACACATCAGTCCAATCAATGAGCCTGGAGTGACTGACCTACTGGACATGTTTATGGATGTGGGAGGCTAATTAGGAGTGTCTTCCCAGGGTCTGAGAGAGAAGCCCACAGAACAGCTGGTCAGCGCTGGACTCTTGTCCTTGGGTCAAATTTGTGGCAGGCCGTCACAGACAGTGACACAGCTATAAGTCTACAGAGACCAATTTACTTAATGGCTAGCCCTGAGGCTGGGGACTCCCTAGTATCTCTTCACTTGGCCACTTGTAGATGACACTGGGGAGCCCAAGTGATCAACTATGCAGAGAAGGTTTACATATGGGCTTTGTTGATTTCAATGTGTTTAAGGTACAATCACATTTTACTGTAAAGGTATAGTTTGGAAAATTATTTAAACTTAACAACTCAAACCATTATTCGTATTCAATACGGTATACTGTACTTTTTGGGAAAATGCTCGCAAAATTAAACCCCATCCAAGAGTTAGGAAATGGTAAATAGTAAACCAACCTGTATGAAACCAAAATAAGGATTTGTTTCTAAAGTGAGAAAAGCTTCCCGTGAATAGTCCTCAAGCGAACAGTCCTTCAAGATACTAAATCAAACATTGGTTATTAACATCCAATAATCCTAACCGTAGATTTTTCCTGTCAGTGCCCCAATAGTGAAAAAAAATGTGGGTCCCAGAAGTCTCTAAACACGCAGATGTTACAGTAACATGGCAAAAAAATCAGGCCCAAACGTGACCTCTGACCCTGCCTGTCAGCTGATCCAGCATAGCGTCTTTTGAAATAGACTCCCTACTTCTATAAATTACCACATTTTCCCACCATATCCCTCCATTCATGTTGTCCGGCACCGGCCATTCTCCAGTGGGAGGCCTGCGGTCAACGAATACTGATGGCACAGTTGCCGAAATCTGTCCCCTTGGGTTCAAAAAGGTCACAAGGGCTCACACCAGGGTCAGGGCCTGTCTTTATATCTCTTCCCACCAAAGGCTTTGTGATGAATAGGGAGCCCCAGGAAACAAAAGCTTTCACTAAAGACAAGCAACTGAGCTCTATACATCAGTGTTTCTACTCGCTGCAACTCTCCCCTGCAAAAAACTCACTTTCTAATGGAGGATGGAGGGAAAATAAGATCCACAAAGAGGTCCCAAAGAAATAAGTGAAGAAAAGGAAATAAAGCATGGCGGGACTAGTTAATGACTTGACAGGCAACCCACAATCATCATTAGATCAGTCACTGGAAAAAATAACACATTGGGGACAAAGCCATGCATAACTTTCTATTTTGGAAAGTGCATGGGGACCTAAGCACTTAGGGGGAAATTCCTAAGCACTTAGGGTGGAATTCCAACCCGAGTTAAGCGTGCTTAAATGGAACGTAATTCATTTTTTATGCACATTTGTCTCTATGTGTAATGGCCGTTGGTGGAAGAAGGTGAGGACCAAAGCGCAGCGTGGTACGTGTTCATCATTTTATTAATGGAGCTGAACACTGATGAACATAACAACAAAAGAGAACACCCGAAACAGCTCCGTTAGGTGCAAAACACACTAAACAGAAAATAACTACCCACAAAATCCATGTGGGCAAGAGCTACCTAAGTATGGTTCTCAATCAGAGACAACGATAGACAGCTGTCCCTGATTGAGAACCATACCCGGCCAAAAACAAAGAAATACAAAAACATAGAAAAAGGAACATAGAATACCCACCCCCTAGTCACACCCCGGCCTAACGAAAATAGAGAATAAAAGCCTCTCTATGGCCAGGGCGGGACACTATGTGTATTCTGACTTTGAATATAAGCTTGAGAATAGCATGTTATTCACCGGCTATTCGTTTGGGGTGGTGATCGAATAAATGAAGATGTGGCTATAGACACGCCACTCCAGACTTTCCCATAAGCCGGGTTGTTGACTGAGACACATATACACACCCTTTAATCAACCCTGTGTGTTCCTTAGATACCCTTGTTTCAAAGTCACTTACATATATTCTTCTAACCATGGTAGCCAAAATAATAGGCAAGTGAGCATTTTTATACATGGCTTTGAGATCATACCCCCAATACATGCTAACGTCTCATAATTTACCAATAATAGGGGAGGCTAACATGTCTTGTGGGCAGTGGCGATTTTAGCATGTAAACCTTGGTGGGGCAAAGCACAAAATATAACACTGAACAATACATTAATTGCACTATAATGATGACAAACGGTGCCCACAAACTGTTAGGGCCTACATCAAGCTATCCCAACAGCAGAGTCACAACACCTTACCACTACTACACATGGCTATCAGCGGAGCCTTGTCTGGCAGCGAAACAGTTTGTTCAGCCTCGTTTAAGGCCTTTTAAAAAACATAGCTGATTTCTACTGACAATTGAGTATAACAGAACTCATACGGCAGGCAAAAACCTGAGGAGAAATCAAAACAGGAAGTGAGAAATCTGAGGCTGGTATGTACTCAACACAGTTCCCATTGAAATCAGCTTGAGATATTGATGTTGCACTTCCTGGGGCTTCCACTAGATGTCAACCGTCTATAGAAATTTGAATGAGGCTTCTACTGTGTTGTGGGACTGAATGACAGCAGAATCAGGTGTCTGGCAGTCAGACATTTTCTGGTCACGCGCATTGCACATGATGGCGACCTGCGTTCCATGGCTCCTGAAAACACAAAGGAATACTCCGGTTGGAACTTTATTGAAGATGAAAGTTAAAAACATCCTAATGATTAATTCTGTACTTAGTTTGAAATGTTTCTTTGGCCTGTAATATAACTTTTTGAAGTTTTTGTCCGACGTAACGCTGACCAGAACGAGAGTTTGGATATGTATACCAAACGCGCTAACAAAAGTAGCTAATTGGACATAAATAACGGACATTATCGAACAAATCAAGCATTTATTGTGGACCTGGGATTCCTTGGAGTGCATTCTGATGAAGATCATCAAAGGTAAGGGAATATTTAGCATGTAATTTATGGCTTATGTTGACTACAACATGGCGGCTATTTTGACGTGATTGTTCTGAGCGCCGTCTCAGATTATTGCATGTTTGCTTTATCAGTAAAGTTTTTTTGAAATCTGACACAGCGGTTGCATTAAGGACAGGTATACTGTATCTATATAACTTGTATTATCATCTACATTTATGATGAGTATTTCTGTTGAATCGATGTGGCTATGCAAAATCACTGGATGTTTTTGGAACTAGTGAATGTAACGCGCCAATGTAAACTCAGATTTTTTTATATAAAATGAACTTTATCAAACAAAACAAACATGTATTGTGTAACATGAAGTCCTATGAGTGTCATCTAATGAAGATCATCAAAGGTTAGTGATTAATTGTAACTCTATTTGTGGTTTTTGTGACTCCTCTCTTTGTCTGGAAAAATGGCTGTGTTTTATTGTGACTAGGTGCTGACCTAACATAATCGTTTGTTGAGCTTTCGCCATAAATCCTATTTGAAATCGGACTCAGTGGTTGGATTAACAACAAGAATATCTTTAAAACAGTATAAGATACATGCATGTTTGAGGAATTGTAATTATGAGATTTCTGTTGTTTTGAATTTTGCGCCCTGCACTTTCAGCGGCAGTTGTCATAGCATCCCGGTAACGGGATTGCAGCCCAAAGAGGATTAATCGGATGGAGTCAATTTAACTATTTGTTCAGCACTTTTGAAATGTACAGCAACAGAATTCAGAACATGGACCGTTCTTACAATGTTCTCCCTGTACACCAAGTCAGAACCGTGGGATAAATAAAGGGGCATATAAGCAGAAAATTAAAGCTCTTACAATAGGCTACATGTGCACCACTAAGTCAGAACAGTAGGTGAAATTCAGAGGTGAAAATAGGCCAAATTATTAGGGTGAGGCACATGGGCTACTAACAGCTTACTACACAACACACACGTAGTGTTACTTTCTTAGCTACAGTATACATATCTCCCTGGCATATTACGTCATTTATGCAGTGACATACAAGACATTTTTAGACTGTCCTTGTTGTACTGTGCTCACTTGAACATTAAGGTGGCGCAACGGTCCTTCGTGGGCAAATTTTGTCATCAAAATCTGTCATTCTCTGGACTTATGGTGCTTTCAAGACAACTGGGATCTCAAAAAAAAGGTTGAATCACGATCTTCAAGTCATAGCTCTAGAAAGAGGCAAGAGTTCCGAATTTACAATTCAGAGTTGGATAAAAGTTCAAAACATATTTTTCCAGTCGTAACATATTTGTCTTGAACTCACTAAAGTCAGATTTAACAGTTGTTTTGAGCGCGGCACAAATCGTACTACATTTACAGCATGAACAATGTTGAATGTTTATAATTTTAAACTAGGAAAAGAGACCCTTAATCTTAGACTTGGGACCACACAGCCACTTCACTGAATAGATGGATGGGCATTACTAATGTAACTCTATGGCAGCACACAAGGGGCTTGACTTTTCTAGCTATACCCTTAGACTTGGCAGTGATGTAGTGTCCCCATGAGTGACAGAACACTGAGCCAATGTAAACAATGTTATATATATGCATACATATCTATACATACAGTACGTATATAGACAACACATATGGGTAGGCAACACATCTGCCACACTGATCCTCAACACTGGGGCCCCTTAAGGGTGCATGCTTTGTCCCCTCCTGAACTCCATGGTTCACCATGACTTCATGGCCAAGCACGACTCCAACTCCATCATTAAGTTTGCTGACGACACAACAGTGGTAGGCCTGATCAATGAAAATGATAAGACAGCCTATAGGGAGGAGGCCAGAGACCTGGCAATGTGGTGCCAGGACAACAACCTCTCTCTCATTATGAGCAAGGCAAAGGAGCTGATCGTGAACTACAGGAAAAGGAGGGCCGAACAGGCCCCATTTACATCGACTGGACTGAAATGGAGCGGGTCGAGAGTTTCAAGTTCCTTGGTGTCCACATCACCAACAAACTATTGTGGTCCAAACACACCAAGACAGTTGTGAAGAGGGCATGAAGAGGGCATTTCCCCCTTAGGAGACTGAAAAGATTTGTCATGCGTCCTCAGATCCTCAAAAGGTTCTACAGCTGCACCGACGAGTGCATCCTGACCAGTTGCATCACCGCCTGGTATGGCAACTGCTCGGCATCTGACTGTAAGGCGCTACAGAGGATAGTGCGTACGGTCCAGTATATCACTGGGGCCAAGCTTCCTGACATCCAGGACCTATATACTAGGCGGTGTCAGAGGAAGGCCCAAAAAATTGTCAAAGACTCCAGTCACCCAAAGTCACAGTTCTCTCTGCTACTGCACGGCAAGCTATACCGGAGCGCCAAGTCTAGAAAAGACTCCTTAACAGCTTCTACCCCCAAGCCACAATACTGCTGAACAACTAAACTAATCAAATGGCCACCCGAACAAATGCCCCCCCCCCCCCCTTTGTTTTTACACTGCTGCTACTCACTGTTTATTATCTATGCATAGTCACTTGACTCGGTACCGGTATCCCCTGTATAAAGCCTCGGTATTGTAATGTACATTTCTTGTTACTATTGGAATGATTACATTTTATTATATTTTTTAATTTAGTTAATTTAGTAAATATTTAGTAAATATTTTATTAACTATTTCTTGAACTACATTGTTGGTTAAGGGCTTGTAACTAAGCATTTCACAATAAGGTCTGTGACATACAATTTGATTTGATTTTGGGAGGTTCCCGCTATCTTGCAAATATCTTGCATTTTTGGTTGAGCTGAGGTCAATGACAAAGGCCTCTTTCACACCCTGAGAAGTAACTGAAGACCCATCTCCTCTCCGCACACTGTTGTGACCCCTGAGCCCAAGTGCAAAGTTAATGTGCAGTAGTATCCTTTACCTTAGATAACTAGGGATTTTTACTGTAGTGTCCAGTGTGCTACATTTGGACAATCTTGTAGAGACCCTCTACATGTGATGAAGTATTTCAAGAAAGATATTGCTTGTTCTGGACTAGGTTATCTAATACACCATCAATAGTCCACCTAGTACAAGGCTTCGTAATAAAAACACTTTTTCCTCCTCAACTTGTTTTCCCTGCCATTGCATTTGACCCTTGTAAAATAGTATCAGCAAACTAATAACCAAGCTTGCCTCTAATCTATTGCCTGTGTTCCCCTCTCCTCCTTTAATGTGTTACAGATTCCAGAGGTTGAAACCAGAAGAGATTTTGGGCAAATGGCATCTGGCTTAAGGTCACAGTCAGGGGGCTCAGTGGGTGAAAGGTTGAATAACTCCAAGGAAAGTAGTGGCCGTTTCAGAGGGGAGATGTTTAATAGGTTTAGACTCTAGTTCTCTATGTTTTAGCCAGATACTACTCCAGGCTCCCTCTAATCCGTGCCTGTGTTATGCATGACACTTTAATGTTTAGCACTTGATTATTTCATTCACTAAGCATACCTTTTTGATTGAGCACAGGTGTGTTACTGTATGAACTCAATCAACCATAACTACAATTAGCATTTATATCACTTAATTACATCTGGAAAGCCTTTACCTTTAACTAAGTGTGACAATATTACTTTTTGATTATTCATGATAATCTGTTGATTATTTTGCTATGTTTAGTTATAAGAATATTTGGTATGATTCAGAAATGTGTTGCTTAAAACATTCCATGGGTTCTATTTTCAGATATATATGTTTTACTCTCTTTAAACATAAATGCTAAAGGTTTAATTGCTAAGGGGTACAGATTTTTGCAGAGTTCAAAATGCATGTGTGAAGCAGAACACATACTTTTCTTTTAAATTAGGCGTTGAGGCTGGGAGAGAGGGGCAGGAAAATCTGTGGAATTACTGCTTGATTTTAACCAGATGATTGCTCCAGTTGGACACCAGAGAGTTTTCATTAGGGGCTCTAATTTACAAGCCTCCCTCTGCATTCCAGCAGATGGACAAACTTCCCCAGGCCTTAAAGATCATTTTCTTAGGCCATGGTGCACGTCAGAATGCTCACAAATAGACAAACAAATCACTCCAAAATGGTTTGGTTTAGAGTACCTACTGCATACTTCCATGGTAGCAACATAGGCAATAACATCCTTGACACTGAATTTCATACAGTGGAATGCAATGGCCTCTGTTATCAGCTCACATGCGACATAATACTTCCTTGAGTTATGGCAGCAGTGTTGCTTGTTATTTGACCTTCACATCTCTCACATGTCCTCCTAAAGGACTCAAGATAATCTCCCCTTGAAGACCAGTGTGTTTCTCTAAACATCATAAAACAGAGTAGGAGCCGTTGTCAATTTGACACCTTTCCACTCTCTGAGACCTCAATGTTGTCTTTAAATCGAATTTCTATTCGTTTTTTAGGGACAGGTTAACCATCGCATTTTTGAGTAGATTCTGGTTGATCTGTATCAATGAATTGAAACATTTCACATACATTTGATACCTATTAGTCTCTCAGTGTAGCCTCTTAGTTAAATCAAGAAACTCATTGGTCAAAATTGCAACCAGCAGTCTAAACAAGAGAGACTGCTTAGTGACAGCCCCAAGTCTGGTTAACGTTCTAATCCCCCCATTATTTTTCCAGCACAATAAATCAATTCTCTACAACTGTTATGTTGGGAATGACCTTTGATCTCTTTCAAAAAAAGGTTAACTCACCCAGTATGAATTGTAAAAAGTGGGCAGCTATACAAGCACAATCAATTTCCCCAATATAAGTGTTAGCGGGCTGTAGGTTGCATCAAAGCTTGCCTCAGATGTCTGGAAATGCAGATTTAGTTCATCAAATTGTCTGGTTCAGCTAATAGCTGTGAACATTTAGCATTAGCATAATATGATAATTTGATGACATATTCTTCCTCCAACAAATAGTTTTCCTCTGGACATATGTTTGTCAAATATTTTACCTGCTATAGGCTATCACAAGTCATACTCAGTGAAACAATCATACTTGATTTGATTTCTTAAAAAAAAAAACATGGTAGTCTACAGTAGATCTCTTAATTAACAGTTAACAAATATGATACTGTAGCTTCAACATCTAAAAAGCTGAATTTCCATTCTAGTTGAACATCCCTTGAAATTCCTCAGTTTTATGACATTATTCATTTAGCAGGGGGATTGGGACTAAAAGGGGTTGTCATTGTTTCCAGTCCATTACCAGAAAATGTCTGGGTAAATGAAGCCACAGGTTTCCAGTCACGTAAACTATCACGTACTTGTACATATGTTTGGAAACACTTAACAGAGGGTTCGATGCAGTGCAGCCATGTGCTTGTGCTAATGATTGGTTGAGAGGAGGGACCACTGTGAGCTAGGCCCCATGCTGCTGCTTAGCTCTCTCTTTTGGATGCCGGGTCATGTGTGATTAAGATGTTTGTGTTACCTGGTGCCTTGCTGAGAAACGTTCCCTTGGTGTTTTTTTGTCCCATCCACCTCATCTGTTAGTGGCCATTAATGGCGCTTTTCCACTGCAGGGACATGCCGGGCCGTAAATATCACATTTCCTGTATAATTTCCATTTGTCCATGGCCCGCTTAATTCCTGGAACCAAGCTGGATATTTGGTGGGTGAGATTACAAATGGCCGTAATCAATAATTGGCACCACGCAATGATGTCACAGTGTTACGTATCCAGAGGCAACTGGATTCTTCCACCAAGAATGAAAAGGTCTTCAAAAAAATATTGGATACGTTACCCGAAATGGTAATTCATTGGTCAGTACGGCAGATCAGGAAAAATATTAAGAAACACGAACAAGAGTATAAAAAGATAAAAGACCACCACAAAGTGGATCAGACCGCAAAGCACAGCGGTGGTTCGACAGCATCTATGCTGTGGTAGGATGCAGACCAGGAATGTCTAGTCAGGGGACGCTGGATTCGACATCACCGACAGTGATATTGGAAGCCATATTGACACTGAGCAGATCAGCATGGTAATACATTGTCTTCAGCGTAGCTAGCTGTAGCGTGTGAGAGTGAGCACTGTGCAAACCAGGGTTGATTACTTGCCATATAAACATCCATAGAAGGCCAAAGCTGTGGACTGACTTTACATTATGGAAACAAACATTTTCAGAGGACATTCCTGAACGTACGGATTCAGAGGAAGCTGTTTGCTTGAATGGTGAAGCCATCCCTAGGCGCCAAGGGTCCATTCTCGGTCAGTAAACAGATCAATATCAATTGATTGTCATGTTCACTTGTTCAGCCATAATCACACAATTTAGCTGTCTTCATCAGGGGTGAGCAATCTCATTCACAGAGGGTTTTTGTCATGACAGGGTTATGAGATAATTCAAGGAGAGTGTGGATCTAGAAATTTAAATATTAAACTGTCACACTGATTCAATTAATCATATTCTGACCCAATACCTTTCTTTTTTTCGCCATTGGTGTATCTGATTGCTAGATCTGATTGGTCCCACACTGGTCTTTGCTGAATAAGATTTAATAAATTTGATATACAATACCTGGTTGGAAAACAAAAATGCACTCACACTGACTGCCCTCAGGTTTGCTTTAGAGTCTGTACCTTATCATTTCTGTACTGTACATGTCATTACTTCTGTCTATATATTTTCCCAGGGAAGACCAAATACTTTGCGAGCACAACCAGTGAATACCTGAACTTCATGAGGGAGACCGAGGCCTCATACCTGGAGACACTTGAGGCCGAGATTCAGCTACGAAGGATCAGCACTTCAATCAGCAATGTGAAGATTAGGTAGAAGCCAGTATAGCAGAAAGGGCAGCCAGGGAGGCTGAGATGGCCCAGACCACCTCATTTAAAAACAGCTTCTTAACTGTATTTGTCCAGGCCATAAGAGGACGTTCTTACGTGAAATACTTTTTTTTATTATTCAGCACCCGGTGTCACAGGAAGGCCAAGACGATCATCAAAGACTTCAGCCACCCAAGCCACAGCATGTTCACCCCGCTACCATCTAGAAGGTGACGACAGTATATCAAAGCTGGAACTGAGAGACTGAAAAACAGCTTATATCTTCAAATCAAATCAAAATCAAATCAAATCAGGCAATCAGACGGTTAAATAGTCACCACTGGCCAGCCTCCGCCCAGTACACTGCTCTGAACTTTGTCACTGTTACTAGCTGGCTACCACCTGGTACTCACGCCTGCGACTTAGAGATTGCACATCTGTACATAGTCAATGAACACTGGTCACTTTAATAATGTTTACATACCATTTTATATTTACAGTATATACTGTATTCCAGTCATGGCTCATTCTACGTAACTACTGCTGTACACACTGTGGCAGACGACAGGGAGAGGTGAGGGGAGTGGTGATTGAAGGGAGATATCTTGCAGCCTACTGGCTCCCCCTCGAACCTTATATGGACTTCCTGCCCCAACGAGGCAAGCCTGTGGAGCATTAAGCCATGGAGTGCTTGGGGATAAAAAAGGAAGCGGGCTGCACAAACAGGAAGAGGACTGAGAGGGAAACCTGTGTTATGGAGAGGAGTTCAAAGAGAGAGAATTATCTGTGTGATTATCCATTGTGACCTGGACTGTCTGACTACCCCACTGTGTACCAAGCCTGTTTGGCTGATGGCCCGAGTTTAGAATTACCCCTGGAGAACGGAACGGACAACGAGAATGGATTGTGAACTGTGAACTGGTTGCCAGATTCCCCCCTTTTCCCCAGTATGCAAATCTCCCTAATAAATTCTCCATTTGTATTCTAGTTGTGTTTCGTGTGTGTGTTTGGTTATTGAATTTGGTGATGTGGAAACCCCACCCCCTTGAGCCTGCACATTTGGTGGAGAACGCGGGCACCCCAAACCAAGCTCAATAACTAAACAGACACGGAGCACAATGGAAGCATTGGTGAAACAGCTGGTGGAGGCGAACATAGCGCAGCAGGCTATGCATCGGGAGCTGCTGGAGGAACAGCGTCAGCAGACCGCTCTCCTACGAGCTGAACTTAGCCAGCTGACAGCCGCCTGACAGCTGACAGATGAGAAACAAAGTAATTGACATACAGTGCCTTGCGAAAGTATTCGCCCCCCTTGAACTTTGCGACCTTTTGCCACATTTCAGGCTTCAAACATAAAGATAGAAAACTGTATTTTTTTGTGAAGAATCAACAACAAGTGGGACACAATCATGAAGTGGAACTACATGTATTGGATATTTCAAACTTTTTTAACAAATCAAAAACTGAAAAATTGGGCGTGCAAAATTATTCAGCCCCCTTAAGTTAATACTTTGTAGCGCCACCTTTTGCTGCGATTACAGCTGTAAGTCGCTTGGGGTATGTCTCTATCAGTTTTGCACATCGAGAGACTGACATTTTTTCCCATTCCTCCTTGCAAAACAGCTCGAGGTCAGTGAGGTTGGATGGAGAGCATTTGTGAACAGCAGTTTTCAGTTCTTTCCACAGATTCTCGATTGGATTCAGGTCTGGACTTTGACTTGGCCATTCTTACACCTGGATATGTTTATTTTTGAACCATTCCATTGTAGATTTTGCTTTATGTTTTGGATCATTGTCTTGTTGGAAGACAAATCTCCGTCCCAGTCTCAGGTCTTTTGCAGACTCCATCAGGTTTTCTTCCAGAATGGTCCTGTATTTGGCTCCATCCATCTTCCCATCAATTTTAACCATCTTCCCTATCCCTGCTGAAGAAAAGCATTCCCAAACCATGATGCTGCCACCACCATGTTTGACAGTGGGAATGGTGTGTTCAGCTGTGTTGCTTTTACGCCAAACATAACGTTTTGCATTGTTGCCAAAAAGTTCAATTTTGGTTTCATCTGACCAGAGCACCTTCTTCCACATGTTTGGTGTGTCTCCCAGGTGGCTTGTGGCAAACTTTAAACAACACTTTTTATGGATATCTTTAAGAAATGGCTTTCTTCTTGCCACTCTTCCATAAAGGCCAGAATTGTGCAATATACGACTGATTGTTGTCCTATGGACAGAGTCTCCCACCTCAGCTGTAGATCTCTGCAGTTCATCCAGAGTGATCATGGGCCTCTTGGCTGCATCTCTGATCAGTCTTCTCCTTGTATGAGCTGAAAGTTTAGAGGGACGGCCAGGTCTTGGTAGATTTGCAGTGGTCTGATACTCCTTCCATTTCAATATTATCGCTTGCACAGTGCTCCTTGGGATGTTTAAAGCTTGGGAAATCTTTTTGTATCCAAATCCGGCTTTAAACTTCTTCACAACAGTATCTCGGACCTGCCTGGTGTGTTCCTTGTTCTTCATGATGCTCTCTGCGCTTTTAACGGACCTCTGAGACTATCACAGTGCAGGTGCATTTATACGGAGACTTGATTACACACAGGTGGATTGTATTTATCATCATTAGTCATTTAGGTCAACATTGGATCATTCAGAGATCCTCACTGAACTTCTGGAGAGAGTTTGCTGCACTGAAAGTAAAGGGGCTGAATAATTTAGCACGCCCAATTTTTAAGTTTTTGATTTGTTAAAAAAGTTTGAAATATCCAATAAATGTTGTTCCACTTCATGATTGTGTCCCACTTGTTGTTGATTCTTCACAAAAAAATACTGTTTTATATCTTTATGTTTGAAGCCTGAAATGTGGCAAAAGGTCGCAAAGTTCAAGGGGGCTGAATACTTTCGCAAGGCACTGTATATCAGTCTGGAAAAGGTTACAAAGCCATTTCTAAAGCTTTGCGACTCCAGCGAACCAAGGTGAGCTTGGAAAACTTGGAACAGTGGTGAACCTTCCCAGGAGTGGCCGGCTTACCAAAATTACCCCAAGAGCGCAGTGACGACTCATCCAAGCGGTCACAAGAGAACCCACAACAACATCTAAAGAACTGCTGGCCTCACTTGCCTCAGTTAAGATCAGTGTTCATGACTCAACCATAAGAAAGAGACTGGGCAAAAATGGCATCCATGGCAGAGGTCCAAGGCAAAAACCACTGCTGACCAAAAATAACATAAAGGCTCGCCTCACTTTTGGCAAAAAACATCTTAACTGACGGGACAAAAGTTGAACTTTTTGGAAGGTGTGTGTCTCGTTACATCTGGTGGAAAAGTAACATAGCATTTCAGAAAAATAACATCATACCAACAGTCCAATATGGTGGTGGTAGTGTGATGGTCTGGGGCTGCTTTGTTGCTTCAGGACCTGAACGACTTTCTGTGATTGATGGAACCATGAATTCTGCTCTATACCAAACAATCCTGAAGGAGAATGTCCAGCCGTCAGTTTGTGACCTCAAGCTGAAGCACACTTGGGTTCTGCAGCAAGACAATGATCCAAAACACACCAGCAAGTCCACCTCTGAATGGCTTAACAAAAACAAAATGAAGGTTTTGGGGTGGCCTAGTCAAAGTCCGAACTTCGAATCAGATTGAGATGCTGTGGAGAGACCTTAAAAAGGCGGTTCATGCTCGAAAACCCCCCAATGTGGCTGAAATAAAACAATTCTGCAAAGAAGAGTGGGCCAAAATTCCTCCATGGTGATGTGAAAGACTCATTGCCAGTTATTGCAAACGCTTGAGTGCAGTTGTTGCTGCTGAGGGTGGCACAACCAGTTATTAGGTTTAGGGGGTAATTACTTTTTCACGAAGGGGCATGAAGGTTCCGACAGCTTTTTCCCTTAATAAAAAAAATCATCACTTAAAAACTGCATTTTGCTTTTACTTGGGTTATCTTTGTGTAATATTTACATTTGTTTGATGATCTGAAACATTTAAGTGTGACAAACGTGCAAAAAAAAAGAAATCAGGAAGGGGGCAAATACTTTTTCTCAGCACTGTAAATTTCCACGCTCT
Organism: Oncorhynchus mykiss; assembly: GCF_057628025.1. Lineage (NCBI taxonomy): Eukaryota > Metazoa > Chordata > Actinopteri > Salmoniformes > Salmonidae > Oncorhynchus > Oncorhynchus mykiss. The sequence continues at coordinate 71,463,308 of NC_143023.1, read as the reverse complement.
CCCGTTCAAAACTAAAAAGTTAGCAAGCCAAGCTAACCCGCAGAGTGCAGATCAGCTGGTGGAACTAGTGGAAGGTAAACAGGTGGCTTTGGAGTTCCTGCGCAGCAGACAACCACGGAAGGCTGAATCCTCCACTCGCCCGAAGGAGCGGAAAAGGGAGGAGAACCACACCGGGACCCCGGCGAAGGATGGGGGGACACCAACAGCCAGCTCCCCGAGATGACGCCCCTTCCTGATCCTGGACAGCAACAAGTGTGGCGAGCCGGGACACATCGCCTAGAACTGTCCAAACCGCAATGTCCCGATGCCTTCGGCCTCAGCCAGTGAGGTAGTCATCGGGCGTCCCTGCGGCTTGCTGATGGCATGCTGGGCTGAGGAGAGCAGTCCTTCCCCGGTCACCCCGGTAAGAGCTAATGGAAAAGACACCACGACACTTGTGGGCTCCAGGAGTATGGTGACCCTGATCCGACCTGACTTCGGCCCAGTCCCCAAACCTGACAGACACCGTGGCAAGGACTACCCTACCGCACTCCTCCACCTACATACCACAAAGGGACAACACACGGGGCCAGTGGGAGTCGTCCCGAAGCTGCCTATGCCGATCCTTATCGGGAGGGATTTCCCAACATCCCGCCAACTGTGGACCGGTATGTCCGGAGATGTGGGGAACCGAGGGAACCAGAAGGAAGGAGGAGGCCGGAGAGGTGGAAGGGATGCCAAAAGGAGAGAAGCCCGGATGTGGGGTTTCCAGCAAGTTGACCCCCAGGCATCAACAGAACCCCTTTCGGAGGGTGACTCGGGTGGAGCAAGACTGGAGAAAAGTGTGGCGAGTCTGGAAGGCATGTTCCCGATGGATCATGAGGTGGTGCCAGAGCTCGCCTCTCTAGTGGGCCGGTTCGGCAAGGCCCAATTGGAGGATCCCAACCTGGCCAGCGCTCTCCAGCAGGTGACCATGGTGGACAGAAAGCCTATGAACAAGGTAAGTCAGATAACCTACCCCCATTTTTCTATAAAGAAGAAATTGCTGTATCAGGTCGTCAAGAAGAATGATGAATGTATGGAGTTGTTGTTGGTGCCCTGTCCCTTTGTACAATCTGTCCTGCAGTTGGCGCACTCCCACCTTCATGGGGCTCACCTAGGAGTGGAGAACACCTTAGCCGGACTAAGGCATGATTTTACTGGCCAGGTGTGAAGAGAGCAGTGGAAGATTACTGACGCATTTGCCCGGAGTGCCAGCAGGTGGCACCAAAACCACACTCCTTTACCCCTCCCCCTACCCATTATTTCAGTCCCTTTCAGCAGGATCACAATGGACCTGGTGGAACCTCTACCCAAGAGCAACTGAGGGCACCAGTACATCCTGGTGATTCTGGATTTTGCCACCAGGTACCTAGAAGCCAGTCCCCTACGCACCATGGCCACCAAGGGAATCGCATGTGGGTTAGTCATGCTGTTCTCCTGAGTAGGCGTTCCCGACGAAATCTTAACCGACCATGGAACCCCGTTCACATTGCGAATCATGAAGAACCTCTGAAAACTAATGAAAGTTACCCAGTTGTTCATCTCAGTGTATCACCCGCAGACCGATGGGTTGGTGGAAAGACTCAATCGAACCCTGAAACAGATGCTAAAGAAGGTGATGGAGGCGGAAGGAAAGAATTGGGACCAGCTGCTACCCTACCTGATGTTCTCAATCCGAGAAGTGCCCCAAGCTTCAACAGGATTCTCTTCCTTTGAAGTCCTTGTACGGGAGACAACCCCGAGGACTGATGGACGTGGCTAAAGAAGCCTGGGAACATCAATCGTTGCCCCATCATACCATGGTGGAACACCTGGAAGACCTGAGAGACCGGATGGCAACCCTGTGACCCCTGGTACGGGAACACATGCCCAGGAGGCCCAAGCACAGGTGTACAACAGAGGGGCACAACGAAGAGACTTCCAGCGAGGAGACAAAGTGTTGGTGATGGTCCCCACCTCAGAATGTATGTTTTTGGCCCAACGGAATGGGCTATATGAAGTCCATGAGAAGGTAGTTGAAATTAACTATAGGGTCAGACAGCCCGGACGTAGGCATCTGACCCAGATTTACCATGTGAATTTGTTAAAGAAATGGAATGCATGTGATGTACTCTACTCTATTTCCCCGAAGAAGGCTACCACAGAGACCAAGCCAGCGGAGGTGCCACTGGGGAAGGAGAGAGAGAGGCCATCAGGACTGAGGAAAAATGATACAGAAAGCTGATATTATCGAAGCGTTGAATAGGGAGTAGTGCAGCCCCATAGTGTTGGTGCCAAAACCAGACGGCACCATTCGCTTCTAATGATTTTAGAAAGGTAAATGAAAGGCAAATCTCCCTAATAAATTCTCCATTTGTATTCAAGTTGTACTTCGTGTGCGTGTTTGGTTATTTAACTTGGTAACGTGGAAACCCTACCCCCTTGAGCCTGCTACAAGACCTTTTCTATTCATATACAGAACTGTCTATACACACCATCATATATAATTGTATTCATATTCTGGACTCTGACATTGCCCATTCTAATATTTATACAACCTGTTCAGGATAGGGGGCAGTATTTCCCCTTTGGATGAAATGCGTGCCCATAGTGAACTGCATCAAAATCTGTCCTAAATTGCTAATATATGCATATTATTATAATTATTGGATAGAAAACACTCTGAAGCTTCTAAAACCGTTTGAATTATGTCTGTGAGTATAACAGAACTCACAGGGCAGGCAATCTTCCAAACTAGTTTTGGAATCCTGAAAGTTGGGGCAACTTTGAAGTCATCGCCCCCTCCCTTCCCAACAAGTTATGGATCTGGAAACACTTCCTATGTCTTCCACTAGATGTCCTCATTCAGTAGAAAGTTGAATGGAGCATATGCTGTGAACTTTGACCTAATGGGAAGAAAAGTAGTGAGTGTCGCAAAGATTTTCATGTGTGTGAAGGTGCGCATTGGAAAGAGTGCTTCCTTTGTTCCAATCAGCCTCAGATGAACATGGATGTCCCGGTTGGAATGATATTCGATCTGTATGATTATAACATCCTGAAGATTGATTCTGCACTTAGTTTGACCAGTTTCGTTGACCTGTAATATGTAATTTGGAAGTTTTGATGCAAAATTATTCTGGACCAGAAGTAATTTTTTGGGCATTTGAGCTGAAAGTGGTAGCAGATGCTACTACATGGACACTAGAATTGAACATTATGAAACAAAACGATTTATTGTTGAAGTAGGACTCCTTCCACTACATTCTTACCATCAAAGGTAAGGGAATATTTATGTTGTAATTTTGTATTTCTGTTGACTCCAACATAGCGGAGAAATATTGTTACGTCTGAGCGCCGTCTCAGATTATTGCATGGTAGGCTAATTCCGTAACGTTAAAAAAAAATGTGACACAGCGGTTGCACTAAGAACCAGTGTATCTTTTTAATTATATGTAGAACATGTATCTTTAGTCAAAGTTTATGATGAGTATTTCTGTTATCTGGCGTAGCTTTCTATAATTTCTCCGGACATTTTTGATAATTTTCTGAACATGGCGTCAATGTAAACCGAGATTTATGGATATAAAATACATATTATCGAACAAAACATAAATGTACTGTGTAACATGTCATATGACTGTCATCTGATGAAGATTTTCAAGAGGTTAGTGAATGATTTTTCTTTTAATCCTGCTTTTGTGATTGTATCTTTTGTTCTACAAAATGGCTGCGTTTTTTCTTTGTTTTGGTGGTGGTCTAACATAAATATATGCTGTGTTTTCGCCGTAAAACATTTTAAAAATCTGACACGCTGGGTAGATGAACAAGGTGTTTATCTTTCATTTGAGGTATTGGACTTGTTAATGTGTGGAGGTTCAATATTTTTAAGAATATTTACAATGGTCCCACCACTTAGTTGACTGGCACCGGGTCCAGACAGTGGGTGCTTGGCAGCAGCTCTGCAACATGTAATAAATCTGAAACACATATAGTGCCTTCAGAAAGTATTCACACCCCTTGACTTTTTTCACATTTTGTTGTCTTACAAACTTATTTTAAAACTGATTAATATGAACCACAATTTTATCGACACGTTTTTTGTACGTTTTTTTTTTAAATGAAAAGCAGAAATGTCTTGAGTCAATAAGTATTCAACCCTTTTGTTATGGCAAGCCTAAATAAGTTCAGGAGCGAAAACATTGCTTAACAAGTCACATACGTTGCATGGATTCATAAGTGTGCAATAATCCTATTTAACATGATTTTTGAATGACTACCTCATCTCTATACCGCACACATACAATTATCTGTAATGTCCCTCAGTCGAGCACTGAATTTCAAACACAGATCAAAAAACAAAGAGGTTTTGCAATGCTTCACAAAGAAAGGCACCTACTGGTAGATGGGTAAAAAATGCATACATTGAATATCCCATTTAGCATAGTAAAGTTACTAATTACACTGGATAGTGTATCAAAACACCCAGTCAATAAAAAGACACAGGCGTCCATCCTAACTCATTTGCCGGAGAGGAAGGAAACAGCTCAGGGATTTCACCATAAGGCCAATTGTGACTTTTAAACAGTTACATAGTTTAATAGCTGCGATAGGAGACAACTGGTGCTGGACCAACAACATTGTAGTTACTCCACAATACTAACATCAATGACAGATTGAAAAGAAGGAAGCCTGTACAGATTACAAATATTCCAAAACATGCATCTTGTTTGCAATAAGGCACTAAAGGAAAACAGCACAAAATGTGCAACAGAAATTAACTTCATGTCCTGAATACAAATTGTTATGTTTGGGGCAAATACAACACAACACATTACTGAGTACCTCTCTTCATATTTTCAAGCATGGTGGTAGCTGCATCATGTTGTGGTTATGTTTGTCATCAGCAAGGACTAGGGAGTTTTTTAGTAGAGCTAAGCACAGGCAAACTCCTAGAGGAAAACCTATTTCAGTCTGCTTTCCAACAGACACTAGGAAACAAATGTACTTTTCAGTTGTGCAATAACTTAAAACACAAGGCCAAAAATACACTGGAGATCAATGGAGGCTGCTGAGAGGAGGACGTCTCGTAATAATAAAAGGAACCAAGCAAATGGAATGGCATCAAACCATGTGATTGATGTATTTGATACCATTCCATTGATTCTGCTCCAGCCATGTCCATAAGCCTGTCCTCCCCAATTAAGGTGCCAACAACCTCCTGTGCTGGAATTGCTTACCAAGACGACATTTAATGTTCCTGAGTGGCCAAGTTACAGTTTTGACTTAAATCTATGGCAAGACTAGAACATGTCTGTCTAGCAATGTTTAACAAACAGCTTGGCAGAGCTCTAAGAATTTTTCAAAGAATAACGTGCAAATATTGTACAATCCAGGTGTGCAATGCTCTTAGAGACTCACCCAGAAAGACTCATAGCTGTAATCGCTGCCAAATGTGATTCTAACATGTATTGACTCAGGGGTCTGGATATTTCTGTATTTCATTTTCAAAGAATATCAACAAATATTTTTTCACATTGTCATTATGGGGTATTGTCTATAGATTGGTGAGAAAAAACATACATTGAATCCATTTGTATTTTTTTTAAGTGAAGGGGTATGACTACTTTCTGAAGGCATATTGCAGATGGATACTATAAGTTCAGGATTTTGTAATGTTCCTTAGGGAAATAGTACTTTGTCTGCAGTTTCTACATTGGCACCTACTCGCCACTGACAGAGTTCCTGAGAGCAATCACAATTGCCATCCAGGTGGTAATACACAACAGATCAGACTGTCTGGACCCAGCTGATCAATAGAATGTGAGGGACACACACACATCAACTCACCATAACACAGGTGGAGATAATATGTACTGAACAACAATATAAACAATGTGTCATAAGCTGAAATAAATGACCCAAGAAACGTTCCATGTGCACAAAAAGCTTATTTCTCTCAGATATTGTGGACACACAATACAATGCAACAGATGTCTCCAGTTTTTAGGGAGCATGCAATTCACATGCTGACTGTATGAATGTCCACCAAAGCTGTAGCCAGAGATTTTCATGTTAATTTCTCTACCATAAGCTGTGTGAACTTCGTTTTAGAGAATTTGGCAGTTCGTCTGCGTGCTCGTCGTCCTCACCATGGTCTTGACCTGACTGCAGTTCGGCGTCGTATCCAACTTCGGTGGGCAAATGCTCACCTTCGATGGCCACTGACACGCTGGGAAGGTGTGCTCTTCATGGATGAATCCTGGTTTCAATTGTACTGGGCAGATGACAGGAAAATCTGCAAATTAATGCATAGCATACTAAACTAAACATATCATACTAAATAGAGTCTCGAATGTACGTACAGAATAATACGAATTGCTCTTAGACCAGGTTGCCTGACCAATTCTTATTTTTTGAGTACATAATGTTTCCGCCATCGTTTCCTATGACCAGTGGGGACCCGCCATTCAAAGTAGGTGGTGCAGGACCCACCTTTTTTGAGCCCTACCTGTTAAGCCAAAAAATGTTTGCCTGTTTTGGATGGTATTTTGGCATTAATTCGTGTTACATATCAGTTTTCAAACAATGTAAAAAAAGAAAATCCTTGAGTTAATAAAACCGCATGCAAACATGGTCTCTTTCTTGAGTAAGGCAGCTCCAAAATGCAGGTGTTTCAGCCAATGCTTTCTGTGGTGGAGGGGCAGCCTGCGAAAGCACAGAGCATTCTGTCACTCAGTGTTCTGTCAATCATGGGGACACTACGTCACCACAGAATCTACAGGGAGAGCTAGGCAGTTCAAGCCCCCTTGGGTGCTGCCATAGATTTACATTAGAAGTGCCCATCCAAGAAAGCTAAAGGTCATTGGCCACAGATAAAATTATGTCAAATCACGTTATATCTACCGTAGCTTTGACTGAACTGATCATGTCAACACGTCTAGCTAGTCTCGCCACCTTCCTGTTCAAGTGAGCACAGCACATCAACGGTGAGTCCAAAAAGATGTCTTGCAGTGTTGACCTTAGATATCCCTTGACCTTAGATATCTCTGTTTTTCTATATATTTTGGTTAGGTCAGGGTGTAACTTGGGTGGGTACGATAGTTTTTGTATGTCTAGGGTTTTTGTATGTCTAGGGGTTTATGTATGTCTATGTTGGCCTGATATGGTTCCAATCAGAGACAGCTGTTTATCGTTGTCTCTGATTGGGGATCATATTTAGGTAGCCATTTTCCTTATTTGTGTTGTGGGATCTTGTCTACAGTAAGTTGACTGTGTGCACTCCAGTAGCTTCACGTTTCGTTTGTGCTTTTGTTGTTTTGTTTAGTGAGTTTCTCTTTATTAAAATTATTTGGAACTCTATGCACGCTGCACCTTGGTCCGATCCTTACTACGAACGTGATAGAAGATCCCACCAACAAAGGACCAAGCAGCGTGCCCAGGAGAGGGAAGTATCCTGGACTTGGGAAGAGATCTTGGATGGGAAGGGATCCTGGACTTGGGAGGAAATCCTGGCAGGACAGGATTGCCTCCCTTGGCGGGAGTTGCCTAGGAGCATGAGAGGACAGCAACGATGTCAGGGAGGTAGGCCACAGAAACCACAAGAATTGTTTTGGGGGAGGCACATAGAGCAGTCTGCGAAGTTGAGGGGTGAGTCAGAGACTGTCGAGGAGTTATTGGACAAATTGGAGGAGAGTGAACGGAGGGGAGAGTTAGAGACCTTCGAGGAGTTGTTGATCAAATTGGAGGAGAGTGAAGAGAGAGAGCTGTTGGTTTGGCGTAGTATGCACGGCATTCGCCCTGAGGAGCGTTTTAGCTGTCCGATGCCACCTGTGCCAGTTCCTCGTACTCGTCCTGAAATGTGTGTTAAAGTTCCGGAACAATTAATGCCGGCTATACACACCAGGTCTCCAGTGTACCTTAACAACCCAGTGCGTCCTGTGTCAACTCCTCGCACTCTCTCTCAAGTGCGCTTTTCCAGTCAGGTGTGTCCTGTTCCTGCTCCTCACACTCTCCCTCAAGTGCGTGTCCCCAGTCAGGTCCGTCCTGTTCCTCTTCCCATCACTCGCCCTGAGGTGCGTGTCATCAGCCCGGTGCCACCTGTACTGGTCACATGCATCAGATCTCCAGTGTGCATCCACAGTCCAGTACGTCCTGTGCCTCCTCCCCGCACTCGCCCTGAGGTGCTTGTCACCAGCCTGGTACCACCAGTGCCGGCACCATGCATCAGGCCTCCAGTGCGCCTCCTTAGTCCAGAGCTTCCGGTGACAGTTCCCAGTCCAGAGCTTCCGGCTACAGTTCCCAGTCCAGAGCTTCCAGCAACAGTTCCCAGTCCAGAGCTTCCAGCGACAGTTCCCAGTCCAGAGCTTCCAGGGACAGTTCCCAGTCTAGAGCTTCCAGCGACGTTTCACAGTCTGGAACCTCCAATGACGGTCCACTGTCCGGAACCTCTAACGACGGTCCACAGTCCGGAACCTCTAACGACGGTCCACAGTCCGGAACCTCCAACGACGGTCCCCAATCCGGAACCTCCAGCGATGGTCCCCAGTCCGGAACCTCCAGCGACGGTCCCCAGTCCGGGGTCTCCAGCAACGGTCCCCAGTCCTGGGCCTTCAGCGACGGTCTCTTGAAACGAGCTGCAGTCCAGAGCCTCCAGCGATGATCCACTGTCCGGTTCCACGGTTCCACAGAAGTGGAGGGATCTGCGTCCAGAACCAGAGCCACCACCGAGGGTAGATGCAAACCCGTACCCTCCCCTATATGTTCAGGTTTGCGGGCGGGAGTCCGCACTTTTTTTTGGGGGGGGGGTACTGTCACGCCCTGACCTTATATATCTCTGTTTTTCTATATATTTTGGTTAGGTCAGGGTGTGACTAGGGTGGGTACTATAGTTTTTGTATGTCTAGGGTTTTTGTATGTCTATGGGTTTTGTATGTCTATGTCGGCCTGATATGGTTCCAATCAGAGACAGCTGTTTATCGTTGTCTCTGATTGGGGATCATATTTAGGTAGCCATTTTCCTCATTTGTGTTGTGGGATCTTGTCTACAGTAAGTTGCCTGTGTGCACTCAAGTAGCTTCACGTTTCATTTTTTGTTGTTTTGTTTAGTGAGTTTCTCTTTATTAAAATTATGTGGAACTCTATGCACTCTGCACCTTGGCCCAATCCTTACTACGAACGTGACATGTAGGCTGCTGCATAAATGATGTACTATGCCAGGATATACTGTAGTCAAGAACGTAATGCAAAGTGTATGATGTGTAGTAACTGTTAGTAGCCATGTGTGGTTCCTCTCTCCCTCAGAACTTTTGAAAGTGTTGAATGAATGCCTACGTCGTCGCAGCTCGTTTGCTTGCACTTGCTTATACATAGAGCTAAGTGTTACATTACCTTGCTGAATTTATCTGAACTAACACATACGTATCTGAAATTCTGTCGGGATCAAAACATTTTTGTGCTTAACAAAGGCCTATATCATTGCAGCTTGTTTGCTTGCACTGGCTTATACTTAGAGCTGTGTTAAGGATATAAGAACAAACATTACAAATGTAGCAAACATAAATGCAACAATGTTTGTGTATCGTTCAAAAGTCAAAACTCATGTCGGCATTCGTTATTATTGAAGGAGAATGCGTTTTTATCGAGTTACACAAAGCTATGGCTTTTAAAAAGCCAGTGAATGAGGCTGAAAGAACTGTTTAGCTGCCAGACAAGGTTCTGTTGATAGCTAGGTGTAGAGGGGGTAAGGATTCACTCCATGATGCTGAAAGGAAAGTGTTGCTATCGGGACAGCTTTATGTAGGCCCTAACAGTTTGTATTTGTCACCATTATAGTGCAATTAGTTTATTGTTTAGTGTGTTGTGTAATGACTTTGCTGGCATACATCTAAACAAATTGAATTTGACCAACCAAGATTTACATGTTAAAATCACCACTGCCTATGACACGAAATTGCTTCTGGACATCAGAAATGGGGATCGCTAACCTTGAATTGGATGAAGACTTCTACTTTAATGAGTGGTAGGTGCAGGACATACTGTTACCGGACCAGGCCCAAATCCCATAGACATGGATTAGAAAAAGGCAGCGTTCTATTGGCGAATGTACAATCCCTGGAGAACAAACTGGACGAGCTCCATTCGAGACTATCCTATCAATGGGATAATATACAACTAGTCGTTTTTTCTATGCATGGGAAGGACAGAACGACAGCGTTGGGTAAGCTGAAAGGAGGAGGTGTGTGTCAATTTGCTAACAACAGCTAGTGTGCAATCTCTAATATTAAGGAAGTCTCAAGGTTCTGAAACCCTGAGTTGGAATACCTCAAGACAAGCTATAGACCATACAATTTACCATGAGAGTTTTCATCTATATTTTTTGTTGCTGTCTATTTACCACCACAAACTGATGTTGGCACTAACATCACACTCAACGAGTTGTATTGGGCCATAAGCAAATAAGAAAATGCATCATTCAGAGGCAGCGGTCCTAGTGGCCAGTGATTTTCATGCAGTAAAACTGAAATGACCTAATTCTTACCTAATTTCTACTAGCACGTTGCGTGTGCAATTAGAGGCCAAAAAAACAGAGCACCTTTACATAGAAACGCATACAAAGCTCTCCCTTACCCTCCATTTGGCAAATCTGACCATAACTCTATCCTCCTGCTTCCTGCTTATAAGCAAAAACTCAAACAGGTAGTACCAGTGATGCTCTCAATACGGAAGTGGCCCGATGAAGCAGATGTTAAGCTACAGGACTCTTCTGCTAATGCAGACTGGGATATGTTCAGGGATTCATCCGATGGCATTGAGGAGTTTACCACATCAGTCACTGGCTTCATTAATAAGTATATTGTCAGTTGTCCACACAGTGACCGTACATACATATCAAAACCAGAAGCCATGGATTAAAGGCACCATCCGCACTGAGCTAAAGCCCAGTGCTTCCGCTTTCAAGGAGCGGGACACTAATCTTGACGCTTATAAGAAATCCCCCTATGCCCTCTGATGAACCATCAAACAGGCAAAGTGTCAATAAAGAACTAAGATCGAATCCTACTACACAGGCTCTGACTCTCGTCGGATGTGGCAAGGCTTGCAAACTATGGATTACAAAGGGAGACCCAGCCGTGCGCTTCCCAGTGATGCGAGCCTACCAGACAAAATGCCTTCTATATCAATTCTGCCTTGTGAGCTGAAGTCTCTTCTATTTCTCGTGGTAGTTCTAATTTGTCAACAAATGTATTATAATCTTCTAGACTATTATATCTAATGTTTTCCAGTTTCAAATTTTGGTACTCTTTTAAGCATTTAATTATGCCTCTAATGTGGGACATTGTATCAGAATTGTTTATTGAAAGGGTAGGTCTATTGGTAAATTGTGGAGGTGCATCTTAAGAGTTTTGAGCCATGGTATACATTTAGGTCTATTTGGATTCTACCATACTGTATAGATGATCTACAGATGGTCATACTATCAACAAACTACCGTATCTGTTGATATGCAACTCCTTGCTTAGATTGGGGTTAGGGTAAGGGTTAGGGTAAGGTTTTAGGTTAGGGCTAGGGCTAGGGTAAGGTTTCAGTTTAGGGTTAGGATTAGGGTTGGGATTAGTGGATAGTTAGTTGAAATGTTGCTGACAGTTATAGAACACCTACAAACCATCTACTTGGGACTATACAAATAAAGTGTTCCCTACATTTGAAATCCAGTTCAGAAACAAAAGGCCTCTTTAAAAGAAATCAAAACAAAAAAAGATAGCATCAGCCCCTAACCACTTAAATAGCTGGGAATCATTTAAAACTCCATCAATTAGGTTTCAAATGAACATCCAGAGAGTCTGAGGATAATAAATAGGATAATTTATAGTTTTTAAATTGTCCCTGAAATTCTGTCCAACGGTGATTACAACTCGTACCATGCTGTGTTTGTGTACAATCGAGAGTGGAAAGAAAGAAAGATTGAGACGGGGCAGAGGGGGGAGAGAGAAACGAAGAGAGAGAGAGAGAAACCTAGAGAGACACACACACTCATGACTAATCTTTTGCCTTTGCATGTATAATAATGAATGGAAGAACTAAGCTGTGTCTATAGTTTTGGAGGCCCATTCCCTCTGAGTGGTCTTTCACAGTGTTCAGGGAGGATTTCATGAGTTGTCAGCCGTCTTTGAAATTCAGTGGGGTCTCCCCCTTGACTCCTCTTTATCCTGTTGGAGAAGAGAAAGCCTTTCATGACAACTTCAAATTCCAATCAGATATAATCAAATGTGTAAATGCTAGCTATACACTGAGTCTACCAAATATTAAGAACACCTTCTTAATATCGAGTTTCTATTAAGGTATCTTTACTTTTACTCAAGTATGACAATTGGGTACTTTTTCCTTCCTTGGTTGACTCCAATGCTCCCACAGTTGTGTCAAGTTGGCTGGGTATCATGTGGGTGGTGGACCATTCTTGAAACAGACGGGAAACTGCTGTGCGTAACAAACCCAGCAGCATTGCAGCTCTTGAAACAAACCGGTGGGCCTGGCACCTACTACCATTCCCCATTCAAAAGCACTTAAATATTTTGTCTTGCCCATTCACCCTCTGAATGGCACACCTACACAATCCATGTCTCAATTGTCTCAAGGCTTAAACATCCTTATTTAACCTGTCTCTTCCCCTTCATCTACACTGACTGAAGTGGATTTAACATGACATCAATAGCTTTCCCCTCGATTCATCTAGTCAGTCTATGTCATGCAAAGAGCATGTTTTGTACACTCAGTGTATTTCAGACTTGATGAATCTGTTGGTTGTGAAAGTGGATGACTGAAACTGCATGAAAAGTCATGATATACATTTTTGCCTTATCTTTGCCTCACATGAATGTAAACATGTCTTAGATAAAGTGAGGTGACTGAAAGGTAAGAGCAAGGGTTAATGTTGGCCAAGAATCTACTCTGACTAATCCTGAAAGCTAAACTAGATCATTTAGCAGGCAGACTGTTTTGAACAATAATAAACATTTCCTCTTAAATTAGATACATGATGGCTTTTGTAATAAAACAAGAATAATATAATGCAGCTATCCTGTGTATTGTGCTCAGGTTTATTATTCAAAACAATGCAGATGGTATCAAGTTTCTCAGCACTGTGAATCTCCCCTTTCATCCCTCTGTCCCAACCCCTTGGCTAGGACCACCTTTCCTGGTGCCAAGGAAGCAGGGGTGTGTGCTTGTCGAGTGCACCGTGGAGTCAACTGATATTGTCAGGATGCTAAAGTGGAGATGTGGTGCTGTTTTAAGGGGGAGAGACAGAGCAGAGGGAGTCCAGCCAGGACAGGGCCTTGAGTCACACCAGCTGCACCCTGTCTTTGAGGAGGAGATCGGATGGAGAGCTGCTCATTGAGGTTGGCAAACGCTGGCTCATAAACTTTCCCCTGCTTCTCCCTTTGATTGTCCTTGGACATCTGCCTGGCCCTCCCATCAGGAATGTGCGGCAGCTGTTTGCTGCAAGTGCCTTTGCCGTGTGAACTCAGGCCTGTGCACGGGGCCTGGCTTAATGATTTGAGCCAACTCAAACTGGGTCGCCTGGGACACTGGGCCCTGGGCCCTGGTACATAACTCTGCCCGGGGGATGACAGGCAAGTGCAGAGAAAGGGGCTGAGAAATGTATATTATGCAGGTTAACCATTTGCCCTCACACCGTAATTGGCTTAGACTGTCTAGCAACTGGATTTGCAGGGGGGGAAACCTGCCCTGTACCACAGTGCAAAAGTTCAGCTGCGCCTGACAGGATTGTGTGTTTACGCCTGGTGGTGTGCACGTGCTTATGTGTGTGTGGGAGAGAGAGAGAGAAAGAGAGGAAAAAAAGTAAAAGTTAGACAGAAGGGAGTGTTGAAGGTATGAAAATTAAGGTACATTGCTGTGTCAGGTGTTCTAGCTGACAAATCCTTAATGAAGGGAGAACTCTTAAACGTTCTATGTTGCAAAGAAAACAAAGGAGGAGGGTTGGACCGTTAAATCTTGTTCTGTGTTTTGGGGGTAGACAGGGATATTGTTTCCACCTCATCTCCTTATCACCTTATCCTGAGAAACAGCAACAACTAAAAAGAGAAATTACCAGCTGTTCGTTCTCTATTTGTAATCAGGTACTCAGTGCCAATCATCAGACCACACACATGGTCACGTGCATGAGTGTAACACATGCATGTGCACACAGACGCACACACTCACGTTCACACTTGCACTCATAACAAAAACAAAAATTCCTCTGCCAACACACTGAGATAGGGAGAGTCATCGTGGCAAAAGGTACAATTTCAAAGGTGGAGGATGCTCAAAGATGGAAATTCCCTGATGCAAAGAGGAATGCTTTTTATTTTTTTCAAGTCAAGGAGAGGTTAAGATCTTAGTGTCCCAACTCATCTGAGCTTTAGTCTAAAGTAGACAAGAGGATTACTGATAATGTGGGCAGTCCTCTCCCAAGTTGATCTGGCAAACATGCTTGGGTGCTGACTGAGGGGGAAAAGGAATCTGATGGTGCTGCCTGTTTGTTTGAAAGAGGGGATTAGACAGAGGATGCAGAATTCAGGAAGGTAAATAGCATAGGGGGATTTGCCTCTTTGTGACTCTAGTATGTACCACAAGTTAGGGCTCTGTGGCATTTGGGTTTTACACAGTTTGGTTTATAGCAGCCATGCAGATAAAAGTTTGTTTTATCTGTGATTGCACCCTAACGTCTTACAGACCAACTGTATATTTTCCAATTCTTGCTGTTTTTGTTGCTTTTTGAGTCATCAAGTCATGTATGGAGAGCCAGAGACAGAGCAAATGAATAGTAATAGGGGTATTATGCTCATTAGTAACTTCTGCGTTATTGTTTTTATTTTTTATTTCCTCTTTTATTCCTGTATGACTGGAGATGCTCGGTAGTGAGGGGAGCTCCATGGGCCATGATGAGTTGTTTAAAATCTAATCAGAAACTAACAAGTCCCTGGTTATTTGTTTCTGCCTCAATACTTGAGAGTTCCCAGATGTTGTGGAAGGTAGGGAGTCGATTGTTTATACAGCAGTGAATCTTTTCCAAACACACATTCTATCAGCCCGCATGGCTATCTATCAAGGGAGGCAGAAGTTACAGTTTTTCTGAAGTCAGGCAGACACAAAAGCCCTTCAGCAGCAAATTACAACTCCCACCCCACCTGCTGAAGCCAGCGTGCTGGCGGCGCTGTGTTCAGACGGTAACCTGCCTCCGATCGATCGCTTGTTGTTGCAGCTGTGCTCCGGTTGATGGTTTATTTAAGGGGCTCCACATGCTTGTTGAGGGGAAGGCAGCTGAATACATAAAACAGGCTCTCAGAACCACTTTGTGGTCCGGGTAAGAGTAAATGGAATAATAAAATCCAAATGGCTTCGTCCTATGTTCTGGGCTCGTAAATCCAGCAAGTCACTGCTTACCTTTATGGTCCAACGCATGCAGGGAGAATGCATGTGTGTTGAAGAAAGGGGTTGCTTTGAAAATAAATACTTTTGGTCAACAGGATGGCCCCAATAATGTCATATCTAATCCTCCATCAGCATGTCTTATACAAAAAAAGGTTTATGTGTCAGGAATATGTAAGAAAGCAGTAATGAATTGTTACTTTGAATAACATGTTGTGTAGCATAAAGGAATAAAGGTTATCCTGTTTCTCAGAGGGTCCTTCACTATAGGGTTGTGCTGGTCAAGCCATGCTGAGAGTTTTAAAGTGCTTCTAAACTGTACTAAAACTTTCACAAGTTCCAGTTTAAAGTAATAGGAACCCTATGGTCTTCCTCAAGACCCAATGTGTCCCTACGATCCTGTATATTTGCCTGTTTCTTAACAAAACCATTGACAGAGCATGTGTTGTGTGAGTTAGTTAAAAGCTTCTGAGACAAAAAAAAAGCAAGCATAGTACAGTAGGTTTCAAAATGCATACAGTCAAGTAGTTGCTAATGTAATATTTGTCTTTGTTGTTAAATCAATGCTTGACTATCTATTGAAATGCATTCTTGCATTACAACTCAGAAAGCCAAAACCTTTTAAGCAAATGGTGTAAAGATTAGTTTGTTCAAGTCATTCCAAATATTTGCAAAGTTTCACCTGCTTAGAATGGTTATGAACAATGTCTATAGCCCCTCCGTGTGTGCCTTGTCAAGTCAAGTCTACATTACACTATTATTTCACCCCTGAATTGTGTCCACAATGACTGATGAGTAAAATTGTCAAACAACGGAATTCAACTTAATTTCCACACAAAATAGTTGACGGAGGTATTTTACTCTGGCCTGTCAGCAATGCTTCAAGGTCGGACCATGGCTATCTTCACAAAGAGGTCAGAGAGCAACACCCCTCTTCCTTTCCATGGGGCAAAGAGAGGATGTGTCTCCAACTTCCTCCTGCCACAGACGTAGACAGGAAATGAGTGTCAGTCCTTCACTTTCTATCCAAAAACATAGCTATACATTTCAAAAACATATAATGTATTTACTTTTTGTACATTCCTGGCTGAATTCATATATCCATTTGTTAGACATTCTCTAAAATACAGATTATATGTGCCTTTTAGTCCGGCAAAATATCCGTAGTCAGTATCAGTAGAGGGTTATTAATAGAGGGGTACGGCTTACCAGAGACAAAATAAGTAACAGTCCATTTCTGCGTTCAATAATTTGTGTTTATTTTCCATTTCATTTAAAACAATGCTCTATTATTTCTAAAGGTTCCTAGTACCTAGACACAGCAGACTCATATTTAAGTTTACAGTCTAGTTAAAAAGAACACTGCATGGTTTGTCCATAAGCTGCATATGAAATATTACTTTCATTTCAAATAAAACAATAATGGGTATACACTATAGCCAATTGTAAAAGTGCAAGTAAGCAGGATTTCATGGGCCTTTACAGTCAGTTGTCAAGCAGTTACAGTTGACTTTTGTGGCCCTTGGAAACAACAAAGGTAAGTCTTGCAAAAGAGTCAGACGCTCTGATATTTGGGATATTTCTGTGAACTCCCAGGGGACTGAGCTTGCCCTAGAAAAGGCTGAGGGCTGAAAAACATTGTTAGAGCACCACTGCTTATGCAGACCTCATGTTCAACGTTAGAGAACAGGGAAAAGCAAGCATATTCCCTGATACATTATGGCCTACTGCAAAGACACAACAATAGCCACTCCCTAAGAAATGTTATAGTGCATTACTTTTAGTTAGGTATTTTAGGACTGATATTTATAGCGTCTATATTGTCCCTCATAACCAACACAAATATATACTAAATGGCACAATGTACAATATGCAGACAATGATAGACACCTTGGCATTAGGAACAAATGTCTAATATGTGCTAAAGATTCAATTATAATCATCACATCTCTGAATCCCAGAACAGCATCCTCAACCTTGCTTGTCTTTTTATCCCCACATTTAAAACAGGGATAATATTAGCTTAAACATGTACAGACAGGCATGATTCCACCCTCATTCCTTTCATGATGATGCATGTTAGTCGTGGAGCAAAACGTGTATTACCTGGAATAAATAACCAACTGACCAATCTTAAAATGTCCATAACCTGGAGTTATAAGGTTATATGCTCTAATGTCACATATGGGATATATCTCAAAGGAATTGCAATAGTCCTATCACAATCACCATCCATAGTAAATGTGTAACATAGAAACGCATATGTGTAAACATCGCAGGGAGTTCCTTTTCACATGAATGCAAAGCATTTCCACACATGTATTCTTTGTACTGATTGCATGCAACATAAAAAAGATCATAGCCAATCATTAGCAGTAATATGAACGTTTTTATTTATTTCCAGGCTACAGTGATCCAATATGTCAACAACATAACACCAAGAGGACAGTAAAGGTTTGTGCCCACATGTAATGGAAAATTATGTTTAATACAGTATGTTTCTCATTGATAAAGAGGACATGCTAAACAAATAATCCCCCAGTTTAATCTTCAAATGCCGTAAAGCAGGTTCTTTCTTACCTTACTGAACCATTTTCAGGACACAGCAAAATCCCACAACATGAAACTGCACTTATACTGCATGTCACCAATTGTCAGTAGCCACCTAATACAGCCGGGATTCGCCTCTTAACCTTGAATTTGTGTCATCAGTTCTTGTACCTGCTACACTTTCTGTAACCAGAAACATCCACCCATACTCGGCTTTTGACAGGCTCTCTAATTACCTTTGCTATTTACGGTGCGCTGGCCGTCTGCTACTGATTTCTCTATTATCTTGACAGTCAACGAACTGGTCCCATTAGAACACTGCTGCTTGAGGCTCGCCTCCGGCAGGCCTGGGCTTTAGCGGCCACAAATCGCGTCTGCATTAAAAGTCACCATGTAATAACTGTCTTCAGCTTTATCGCTAAACTGCCTATTTTCAGGGAGAAGACGGCCTCTTTGTGCCTGCACTTGGGCTTTATTGGCCTTTATTGACTGACCCAGGCACTCTGTTTGAGAGTTATAAGCTTTGAGGGTCCTAGAGGAGCACCTAAACCTTTTTTATCCCTTTGATACATCCTTAGTTGCTTCTCATCTCACGGCCCATGCAAATGTATTGAGAACAAATCTAGGCAGTGGAGGTCGTCTTGAGCAAAACTGAAGTGCAGGTATAGCTAAGATTAAGAACAAGGCCAGTGTACAGTTCCCAATCGAATTCTACCTAATAATGTCACGGCTCTCGTCGTAATGAGGATCGGACCAAAGCGCAGCTTGGTATGTGTTCATGATTTTATTTGATCACAAAACACTCAAACAAAATCAACAAGAGGGAAAACCGAAACAGTTCTGTAGGGTGCATAAACTATACAGAAAACACCTAACCACAAAACACAGGTGGGAAAAAGGCTGCCTAAGTATGATTCCCAATCAGAGACAACGATAAACAGCTGTCCCTGATTGAGAACCATACCCGGCCAAAACATAGAAATGACTAAACTAGAATGCCCACCCTAGTCACACCCTGGTCTAACCAAAATAGAGAATGAAAGCCTCTCTATGGCCAGGGCGTGACAAATAACCATCAATTTGCTGGTTGACGGCTGTAAATGTTTGCTAGCTAACATACGCTGAGTGTACAAAACATTAGGAACAGCTTCCTAATATTGAGTTGCACCCCGTTTTGCCCTCACTATAGCCTCAATTCATTGGGGCATGGACTTTACAAGGTATCGAAAGCGTTCCAAATGGATGCTGACCCATTTTGACTCCCATGCTCAATTGGATTGAGATCTGGTGGCTGGTGTTTGGTCCACTACAGTAAGCTGAATTCACTGTCATGTTTGTGGAACCATTCCTGGACAATCCTAGTCTTATGGTATGGGGCATTATCCTGTTGACAAAATCCTTTCGCAGATGGCTACACTGCTGCCATGAATAGATGCTCCTGATTTGCAATGATGTTCAGATATCCTGTGGCATTCAAACTTTTATCAAGGGGCCCAGTGTGTGTCATGAAAACTGGGATTCATCAGACCAGACAATGTTTTTCCAATTCTCCAGGGTCCAGATTTTTCGTTCCTGCACTGCAACCGCAGTTTATTGTGTTTTGCTGAAAGAAGTAGATCTCTATATTTCATCAAGGTACGATGAGTTGTGCATTCTTTTATGGGTCTTTGGGCACCAATGTTGTACTGGACTGTCAGTTGACTAACAGTAGCCTGTCAATTGCTCTGCATAATTTGTGTCAGCCTCCTTTGTCCTCTTTCATCAATGACCTGTTTTCAAACACTGGCCTGCCATTGGCTAGATGCCCTATGAGTGGTGGTCCAGCGGGTGAGCGTGATAAATCCAGCAGGGTTGCAGTTCTTGACACACTCAAACTGGTGCGCGTGCACCTACTACCCTACCCTGCTCAAAGGCACAAATATTTTGTCTTGCACATTCATCCATTGATGGCACACATACACAATCCATGTCTCAGTTGTCTAAAGGCTTACAAATCCTTCTTTAACCTGTCTCCTCCCCATTATCTACACTGATCGAAGTGGATTTAACAGTTGACATCAATAATGGATCAATAACGTTCACCTGGATTCATTCACCTGGTCAGTCTATGTCATGGAAAGAGCAAGTGATCAGAATGTTTTGCACACTCAGTGTTGAGAATGTTTAAAGTGAGCTGTTGTGTGCAGTTTTTGTAGACTTAATGAGTTATTGCTTACATTAGATACCAGTGTTCGCAGAAAGAGCCTAATTACTAACTAGCTGCAAACAAGTTTACTAGTGCTTACTAGTATGTAGCCCCTTATCGATCCAACAATGCAACACGTTATTTACAGAGCGGCGTAATATTGTAATATGGGTTTTATTGAATCAAAACCACAATTGAAAATGTTAAACAATATTTCTAATGTCGATCAGATTGATAAGGCAGAAAACGTTTGAAGCTACCTTAACCCAACACCTAGCAACCTCGTCTATAGGTTTCGGATCTCTTAGCCTATCAGCTATGGTGTTTAGTTGACAGTAGCATGGTTCCGGATTCAAGCCCCAGTTGGGACTACCCCCTGACTTCGCTACATTGGTCAGAATTGTGCCACCGCGTATGCAGAGATTGAGACTGTGATCAGGCATAAGGAACTTGAAAGAATGAAGCTTGAGGATGCGCTCACTGAAGGAAGGGGCTAGTGTAGCAATCTTATCCCTACACCTAGCAACCAGGTTCAAACCCTGGTCGGGACTATCTTCTGACCTTGTTAAGCCTTATTTTAATCTGGCAAATCATCAGGTTATAATGTGAATATTTGGCCCATAAAGGGTACCCGGCCTGCCTGCTGATATATTCATTAGAGGTGGAGTAAGGAGGGCTCACTCTCATGTGAGTGGGGGGGGGGGGGGGGGGGGTAATTTGGTGTGAATGAAGTTTTTCACAGCAGAGAGGTGAGCAAATTAAACGGCTCCAGAAATTCAGGCCCACATTTCCACTGCACCCTCTCGTTATATAAAGGTTTCACCATAGTACTTTCTTTCTTGTTGCAGGGACAAAAATAAGCAAACTCAGATGGGATAGGGCTCAGCTAAATATATTGTCAATAAATATCAAAACAATTTTCATTCAATCTATACCAGGCCGTGTCAGAGGAAGGCCCCAAATATGGTCAAAGACTAAAGCCAACCAAGTCATAGATAGTTCTCTCTGCTACCACACGGCAAGCGATACCGATGCGCTAGTCTGGAACCAACAGGACCATGAACGGCTTCTGCCCCTAAGTCATAAGACTGCTTAATAGTTAAATAGTTAACCAAATAGCTACCTGGACTATCTGCATTGACCCTTTTTGCGCAAACTTTTTTGACTCATCATATTTGCTGCTGCTACTGTTTATTATCTATCCTGTTGCCTACAGTAGTCACTTTATTCCTAGTTATACGTGCGTACTGTACCTCAGTTATCTTGTACCCCTGCACATCGACTCGGTACTGGTACAACGTGTATATAGCCAAGTTATCGTTACTGATTGTGTATTTAGTATTACATTTCTCTATTTTCTTTCCCTCTGCATTGTTGGGAAGGGCCCGTCTGTAAGTGTTTCACTGTTGGTCTACACCTGTTGTTTATAAAGCATGTGGCGAATAACAATTTATTTTAAACGGAACAAAAATATAAACCCAACACGCAACAATTTTTTTTATTTTACTGAGTTACAGTTCATATCAGGAAATCAGTCAATTGGAATAAATTAATTAATTAGGCCAAATCTATAGATTTCACATGACTGGGAACACAGATATGCATCTGTTGGTCATTTAAAGAAATGGACCTCACAATGGGCCTCAGGACCTCGTCACGGTATCTCTGTGCATTCAAATTGCCATCGATAAAATGCAATTGTGTTCGTGTCCATAGCTTATGCTTGCCCATACCATAACCCCAGTGCCACCATGGGGCACTCTGTTCACAACATTGACAGGAGCAAACTGCTCGTCTACACAACACCATACACGTTGTCTGCGGTTGTGAGGCTGGTTGGAGGTACTGCCAAATTCTCTAAAACAACATTGGTGGCGGCTTATGGTAGAGGAATGAACATTCAATTATCTGACAACAGCTATAGTATGGTTGACATTCCTGAGGTCAGCATGCCAATTGCACGCTCCCTCAAAACTTGAGACATCTGTGGCATTGTGTTGTGTAACAAAATTGTACATTTTAGAGCACCCTTTTATTGTCCCTAGCACAAGGTGCACGTGTGTAATTATAATGCCGTTTAATCAGCTTCTTAATATGCCACACCTGTCAGGTGGATGGTCACTTATCTTGGCAAAGGAGAAATGGTCACTAACAGGGATGCCACACCTGTCAGGTGGATGGTCACTTATCTTGGCAAAGGAGAAATGGTCACTAACAGGGATGCCACACCTGTCAGGTGGATGGTCACTTATCTTGGCAAATGAGAAATGGTCACTAACAGGGATGCCACACCTGTCAGGTGGATGGTCACTTATCTTGGCAAAGGAGAAATGGTCACTAACAGGGATGCCACACTTGTCAGGTCGATGGTCACTTATCTTGGCAAAGGAGAAATGGTCACTAACAGGGATGCCACACCTGTCAGGTGGATGGTCACTTCTCTTGGAAAAAGGAGAAATGGTCACTAACAGTGATGCCACACCTGTCAGGTGGATGGTCACTTATCTTGGCAATGGAGAAATGGTCACTAACAGGGACGTAAAGAAATTTGTGAACGAAATTTGTGAGAAATAAGCTTTATGTATGAAATGGGACCAACACTTTACATGTTGCGTTTATATTTTTGTTCAGTGTATTTTCTAATCGTTAGTACTCAGCTAACCACGGTTTGTGGTCATCGGCTGTCCTTTGGCTCGAGAATCTATCGCCAGTTTTGTACAGTGCGGTGCAGCGCAGCGCGGCTCGGAACGGAACATATCGGATTTCGGCCGCTGGCTCTGGACATCCATACCTGGATCTCACAGCTAGCTAGCTGCTATCCGTGTGACTATCGGCTTTCGTCGATTCCGGAGCTAACATCAATTGTTCCGGAGCTAGCCAGCTGAAGAGTTCCATCAATCACTCCTGGGCTGCAGTCACCTATCCGGACCCGTTTTGATGCCTACGCGGAGCCCCACCGGGCCTTCACAGTTGGACTGCCGACGTTGTCTACCCGAGGGAATTGTCCGGCTGGCTCCTCCGGCGCAACGTTGCCTGGGCGCCCATCTGCGGCCTGCTAGCCGTTGGCTATCTTATCGGCTGCTATCTGAATAGACAATCGGACAATTTTTATTTTATTTTATTTTTATTTATTTATTTTTCTTCTTGGGCCTCTATAACTATATCTATTGTTTTTATTTTTGTTGTTGTTGTGTGATTTGGATTAATCCCCTCTACCACACGGAAACCCACTAATCTACTGACGGAATGCAAGAGTTGGCTAATAACAGACCTCCATTCTATGCTAGCTTGCTCCTATGCTAGCTTGCTACCGATTTAGCTGTCTAAATCGCCGTGACCCCCAACCAACCTCTCCACTCACTGGACCCTTTTGATCACTCGACTGAGCATGCCTCTCCTTAATGTCAATATGCCTTGTCCATTGCTGTTCTGGTTAGTGTTTATTGGCTTATTTCACTGTAGAGCCTCTAGTCCTGCTCATTATACCTTATCCAACCTATTAGTTCCACCACCCACACATGCAATGACATCTCCTGGTTTCAATGATGTTTCTAGAGACAATATCTCTCTCTTCATCACTCAATACCTAGGTTTACCTCCACTGTATTCACATCCTACCTTACCTTTGTCTGTACATTATACCTTGATGCTATTTTATCGCTCCCAGAAACCTCCTTTTACTCTCTGTTCCAGACGTTCTAAACGACCAATTCTTATTGCTTTTAGCCGCACCCTTATTCTACTCCTACTCTGTTCCTCTGGCGATGTAGAGGTGAATCCAGGCCCTGCAGTGCCTAGCTCCACTCCTATTCCCCAGGCGCTCTCTTTTGACGACTTCTGTAACCGTAATAGCCTTGGTTTCATGCATGTTAACATTAGAAGCCTCCTCCCTAAGTTTGTTCTATTCACTGCTTTAGCACACTCTGCCAAACCGGATGTTCTAGCTGTGTCTGAATCCTGGCTTAGGAAGACCACCAAAAATTCAGACATTTTAATTCCAAACTACAACATTTTCAGACAAGATAGAACTGCCAAAGGGGGCGGTGTTGCAATCTACTGCAAAGATAGCCTGCAGAGTTCTGTCCTACTATCCAGGTCTGTACCCAAACAATTTGAACTTCTACTTTTAAAAATCCACCTCTCTAAAAACAAGTCTCTCACCGTTGCCGCCTGCTATAGACCACCCTCTGCCCCCAGCTGTGCTCTGGACATCATATGTGAACTGATTGCCCCCCATCTATCTTCAGAGCTTGTGCTGCTAGGCGACCTAAACTGGAACATGCTTAACACCCCAGCCATCCTACAATCTAAACTTGATGCCCTCAACCTCACACAAATTATCAATGAACCTACCAGGTACCTCCCCAAAGCCTTAAACACGGGCACCCTCATAGATATCATCCTAACCAACTTGCCCTCTAAATACACCTCTGCTGTTTTCAACCAAGATCTCAGCGATCACTGCCTCATTGCCTGCATCGGTAATGGGTCAGCGGTCAAACGACCTCCACTCATCACTGTAAAACGCTCCCTGAAACACTTCAGCGAGCAGGCCTTTCTAATCGACCTGGCCGGGGTATCCTGGAAGGATATTGATCTCATCCCGTCAGTAGAGGATGCCTGGATATTTTTAAAAATTGCCTTCCTAACCATCTTAAATAAACATGCCCCATTCAAGAAATTTAGAACCAGGAACAGATATAGCCCTTGGTTCTCCCCAGACCTGACTGCCCTTAACCAACACAAAAACATCCTATGGCGTTCTGCATTAGCATCGAACAGCCCCAGTGATATGCAGCTGTTCAGGGAAGCTAGAAACCATTATACACAGGCAGTTAGAAAAGCCAAGGCTAGCTTTTTCAAGCAGAAATTTGCTTCCTGCAACACTAACTCAAAAAAGTTCTGGGACACTGTAAAGTCCATGGAGAATAAGAACACCTCCTCCCAGCTGCCCACTGCACTGAAGATAGGAAACACTGTCACCACTGATAAATCCACCACAATTGAGAATTTCAATAAGCATTTTTCTACGGCTGGCCATGCTTTCCACCTGGCTACTCCTACCCCGGTCAACAGTACTGCACCCCCCACAACAACTCGCCCAAGCCTTCCCCATTTCTCCTTCTCCCAAATCTGCTCAGCTGATGTTCTGAATGAGCTGCAAAATCTGGACCCCTACAAATCAGCCGGGCTAGACAATCTGGACCCTTTCTTTCTAAAATTATCTGCCAAAATT
This sequence comes from Oncorhynchus mykiss, assembly GCF_057628025.1. Classification (NCBI taxonomy): domain Eukaryota; kingdom Metazoa; phylum Chordata; class Actinopteri; order Salmoniformes; family Salmonidae; genus Oncorhynchus; species Oncorhynchus mykiss. Next base: position 71,437,908 of record NC_143023.1, on the reverse strand, counting down.
GTTGCCACCCATATTACTAGCCTGTTCAACCTCTCTTTCGTGTCGTCTGAGATTCCCAAAGATTGGAAAGCAGCTGCGGTCATCCCCCTCTTCAAAGGGGGTGACACTCTTGACCCAAACTGCTACAGACCTATATCTATCCTACCATGCCTTTCTAAGGTCTTCGAAAGCCAAGTCAACAAACAGTTTACCGACCATTTCGAATCTCACCATACCTTCTATGCTATGCAATCTGGTTTCAGAGCTGGTCATGGGTGCACCTCAGCCACGCTCAAGGTCCTAAATGATATCTTAACCGCCATCGATAAGAAACATTACTGTGCAGCCGTATTCATTGATCTGGCCAAGGCTTTCGACTCTGTCAATCACCACATCCTCATCGGCAGACTCGACAGCCTTGGTTTCTCAAATGATTGCCTCGCCTGGTTCACCAACTACTTCTCTGATAGAGTTCAGTGTGTCAAATCGGAGGGTCTGCTGTCTGGACCTCTGGCAGTCTCTATGGGGGTGCCACAGGGTTCAATTCTTGGACCGACTCTCTTCTCTGTATACATCAATGAGGTCGCTCTTGCTGCTGGTGAGTCTCTGATCCACCTCTACGCAGACGACACCATTCTGTATACTTCTGGCCCTTCTTTGGACACTGTGTTAACAACCCTCCAGGCAAGCTTCAATGCCATACAACTCTCCTTCCGTGGCCTCCAATTGCTCTTAAATACAAGTAAAACTAAATGCATGCTCTTCAACCGATCGCTACCTGTACCTACCCGCCTGTCCAACATTACTACTCTGGACGGCTCTGACTTAGAATACGTGGACAACTACAAATACTTAGGTGTCTGGTTAGACTGTAAACTCTCCTTCCAGACCCATATCAAACATATCCAATCCAAAGTTAAATCTAGAATTGGCTTCCTATTTCGCAACAAAGCATCCTTCACTCATGCTGCCAAACATACCCTTGTAAAACTGACCATCCTACCAATCCTCGACTTTGGCGATGTCATTTACAAAATAGCCTCCAATACCCTACTCAACAAATTGGATGCAGTCTATCACAGTGCAATCCGTTTTGTCACCAAAGCCCCATATACTACCCACCATTGCGACCTGTACGCTCTCGTTGGCTGTCCCTTGCTTCATACTCATCGCCAAACCCACTGGCTCCATGTCATCTACAAGACCCTGCTAGGTAAAGTCCCCCCTTATCTCAGCTCGCTGGTCACCATTGCATCTCCCACCTGTAGCACACGCTCCAGCAGGTATATCTCTCTAGTCACCCCCAAAACCAATTATTTCTTTGGCCGCCTCTCCTTCCAGTTCTCTGCTGCCAATGACTGGAACGAACTACAAAAATCTCTGAAACTGGAAACACTTATCCCCCTCACTAGCTTTAAGCACCAACTGTCAGAGCAGCTCACAGATTACTGCACCTGTACATAGCCCACCTATAATTTAGCCCAAACAACTACCTCTTTCCCTACTGTATTTTATTTATTTATTTATTTTGCTCCTTTGCACCCCATCATTTTTATTTCTACTTTGCACATTCTCCCATTGCAAATCTACCATTCCAGTGTTTTACTTGCTATATTGTATTCACTTTGCCACCATGGCCTTTTTGCCTTTACCTCCCTTATCTCACCTCATTTGCTCACATCGTATATAGACTTGTTTATACTGTATTATTGACTGTATGTTTGTTTTACTCCATGTGTAACTCTGTGTCGTTGTATGTGTCGAACTGCTTTGCTTTATCTTGGCCAGGTCGCAATTGTAAATGAGAACTTGTTCTCAACTTGCCTACCTGGTTAAATAAAGGTGAAATAAAAAATAAAAAATGTAAAAAAAATTTGATCAGTTTCCAAAAAACTGTTGGCAAATTTGTTGCTGCATATTAATAACTTCCATTCCATTTTATAGAAAGATCATACATATTATTTCATTACTAATTTGCATGTTAGTCTATACAGTGGCCTCTAGACCAATCAGAGGCAGCCATGTCTGCAGCCGGCTTCTCGCGGTTGGTCAGTAGGCTTCAGGGTTTGAAGTCAATGTTGAGGGTAAGAGAGGTTAAGGGCGCGTACCTATACTTAGACGTTGTTGACGCCTGGCAGATCTTACAACACTCGGATAGGTATTTTAAGTATCAGCTAACCACATTATATGTTACAGAAATGTGTCAGTCAATGACACAGCCGGTGACGTGGCACTCATCCATTGGTTATTGCGTTGCCTTAGCTGTGGAATGTGCTGTAAACCTTTGACATTTGCTTTGACACAAGTCGGCTATTTTTACACTGAGCCTCCTCTGCCAATACTAGTCTGGATGTGTATGGGGTATCAAGTTCCAAATGTCACTGTTTTAATGTCACTGACCAAATATACATTTTACAGTTACATTTTAGTCATTTAGCACACGGTCTTATCCAGAGCGACTTACAGTAGTGAGTGAGATAGAGTCCTCCCGCTGACCTCTGTCAGTACAGTTTAGCTATTTCTCTGCATTATCAATATACCCTCTGTGTGGGACACCATGAAACAAACAACTAAGCCCTCGCTGCATCTAAATATGATCCAGCCAATTATCTTGACATATTAAGGACCAAAGATGAATAGGTGACAAATATCTGCAGAGGTCACAGTGACAGAACAATAACTACATATCTTACTTGACTTTCAGCAGTAGATGGCAGGCAGAGGGAGTATTACATATGGGAAATCTAATTTAATTACATATGGGGAATCTACTGGTTGCTTCATAAAAAAACATGAGGTGGCATTGACTATCATAACAAACAAACGTGGACGCAATAGATGTCGCTGAAAATGTGTTGTGTTCTGACCTGACATGATACTATAGCTCAGTTTGAAGAATATTTTTAAGTATCACAAAGAGTTAAGGGAGGAGAGCCAAAAGGTCAAGTGTTTGGTATTTATTTTAAAATGTAATAAAATGTTAACTGTCCTCTCTCCCCTCCCTGCAGCATCAACATATTTTATTATCTTTTAGAAAAGTATTTTGAAGGAGGAAAAATTCCTGAGAAATGATGCTTTAATTGAACTATAACTCCATTTGGGGAGTTAAACTATTTCAGTGTCCAGGGGACAGTTGTCGATACTCAAGTGTTTAATTCAATCCCTGTGGCATAAAGCGACCAAATACATTGATTTGTCATCCTCCTTGTTGCATTGACTCACTAAGCTACAAGCGGCTTTTTGAAGGCTGTTGATCCCTGATATATGTAACACATTTGTTTTAATTAAGTGTGCACACAGCATGGAAATTGGATACTTGACTAAATGACTGAAACCAACAATAATACTACTAATTGCAATCTCTGTTTTAGCTACTGTGCCTTTTGGATCAATACTTAGAGAAGCGTGGTATAGTGTTTCAAAAAAACTGAACACGGCTTGTCAAGCTTTATCAGAGAGATGAGCATAGCTGTTGCAGGTTGTTTAACATAATTGTAAGGATGCATGTCAACCCTTCTGAAAATATATAGGACAAAATATGTCGTTGTGCTATAAACATCTTGCTTATCTGCTTGAGTTGCAAATTATTACATATTTTATAAATATCTATTATCATTTCATATCAACATATGGCCCTGCTGGGTCCCACAACCACTGTCTTTTTGGACCTGTAATCGCTGAGGTGAAGCATATGCACAGGCCAAGGCCATGTTGCTAAACTACAAAACCCAAGGAAATAAAACACTCAGAGGATTAGAACAATTTAGAAAGGGACCCCCTTTTTTAAAATTGTGTCTTCACAGCGCTGCAGCTATTTCTCTCTGCACAGCATGAGCTCCACTTTGTGGCTTTTAATAACCTGCCTCTCCAAGCTCCTCCCCCTTGAGACACATTTTTCCCCCACTTTTTTTGTGCCGCTCTGTTTCTACATACCAGCAGCTGCAAGAAGGAGTGAGCAGTGGAGGCGGCAGCAGCAAATTTCTTCCAGTTGCTCCACACGCTAATCCTCCCCTTTTCTTCTCAGCTCAAGCATTATATTGCAGTTTCATTGACTGGGAGGTGTTGTGTTGCAGTGGAATCAATAGCTGAGGGGATCCCAGCCTAACGATTAGCTTGTCAGTCAGGCCTCTGTGGTTGGAAGGAGGGGAGGCAGTGTAAATCCCAGAATACCAGGGGCCACCGGCATGGAGAAGCTGGAAATTCTGGGAGCCGCCGATTGCTGCGCACCACCTGTTGTAAGAGGCAACATGTGCTGAGCGTATTAACCTTTCTGCTACTGTGGTTTAACCGCTGCCATTGGTCTCCCCATACCATCTAAAGTATTTAACCATGTGAGTCAGATACACAGCTATGGGAGAATCAAAGAGACAGCAACATTTACTCTGTGTTCATTCTTAAAAGCACTATTTCGGGGGGAATTCAAATAACTTTGTCTTATAAATGCTTACATGACATGATGATAGGGGAAGGATTTTTTTTCCAACCCTGAGAGTTGTTCTTGGTCAGGCCGTGTGGTAAGGAACATCTCTAGACTTTACTATGATATACAGTGATACTGTATGTTTTGTACTTTGATTGTACTGGAACTTGACACCCCAACTTGTCACACTAAAACATTAGAACTAGAGTCATTGTAACTGTACTGGCAATTGATTGGTCAAACATTATGTCATGCATGTCCAGTATTTTTATAGTCAAAGTTTATTTCCACATTCCTAGGAAGTAGAGATTTAAGTGTCATTACTGTCTATTTCTTGGGGTTTAGAGTACACTGTGTCATATTTGTTTTGGCGCATTAAATCAATCCCTCAGGGTCAATCCCTGGAGACACTGGATCTGTATTCATTTCCTTGTGCACTGAAGAGTAATTGTAAACTATTTGTATAGACAGAGCAAATCTTTGACCTTTCAGAGATATTTGGACCTCATCCCAGAGTTGACACACAGTTCATCATCAATAGAATGCCATTTGATATTCAGAGTACATACAACATAGACAAACAGTAATTATGTAATGTTATATGTCTTCTTTCATCATTTCCCATGTGTGGAACTGTGGCCTGTTACCAGAGGCCTTTTTACCCAACCTCACCCAAGTATACCTTGTGTTGAATACGGAATATAGTTGCATATTGTTTCCCTGTAGCTCTATGGTTACCCAGAAAAGGGAAAAACATGTAGCATTTTAGCATGATAGGCAGTTGATGGGCATCCAAATCCTCCATCAGATCATAGTTTTCACGTCTGCTGAGCTTCTCAATGGGCAAAACCATGATGCCCATTTCTGCTGAACTTTCAAGTCATAATAAAATCCATGTCTCAACCAAGTCTCATTTTCATATCGTTACATCCGAGTTTGAATGTTTAGGGTTCTGTGCAATATGGTACAAGTATATTTACCTTTGAGAATGACTGGTAAACAAAGAACTGTAATGGAAGGGGCAGGGTTAAGTTACAACCAGACTGAGATGCTGCTCTTTTGAGATCACAGCCAACATGAAATGCAAAGAAAAGGACATCTGGTCGTTTAGCAGCAAAGTTTGTACGATTCCATCACAATCATGAATTACACATAATAGCTGTTTTTCTTTTCATTTTTACGAAGAACACTCTTTTTCACCAGGTGAAACACTACAGGACCACTTCTTCATCCCTCTCCCTTTAAATACTTCTGTTTCACCGGTCATCCAGTGGACTGACAAGGAAAATGAACGACTGAATGCATACACTTGGTTGGCAGGTACAGTAGCTGGGACACAGCGTATAGAAAGCCTCTTGCTTATAATGAATTGAAGCTCCTGTCATCAGGCCTGGGATAGTAAAAAGCAGCCCAGATAGGAACTGGAGGCCAGCTGGTGCAAAACTGTCACTGGGGGAGAGAGAGCAGGGGTACCACTGGAGGAGGGGTTGAGTCAAGGGCAGGATGGCATGTCCTGTTGATAGAGGAGTGTGTGTGTGTGTGTGTGTGTGTGTGTGTGTGTGTGTGTGTGTGCGCGCGCGCACGCGTGTGTGCGTATGTGTGGGCGAGAGCATTGAGGGCCTCATTAACACTGCTACATTATTGTTCAACACAGCCTATCTGCAACACAATGATAACTCTCCAATAATGCAGTTTATCACATAAAACAGAAGGGATGCAGTCTTTCATAAACATATTTCCTGATTTATTTATATTCATGTGTGTTTAGAAACCTTATGTAAAGCATAAGACAGCCATTTATGTCAACAGAGTCCTCTCTGTCTGACTCCATAAAGTCACTTAAAATGTCATGATCTTTATTTTAAAGCAAAATAAAAGTGTCAATTTTGTCTATACAACATTGAGTGAGCCTGGCTAAGCCCTCTGTTTATCAGGGAATCTGGAGCCTTTGTTTCACGTATGACAGAATGCTTCAAATGTCACGTTCTGAGCTTTATTTCCTTTGTTTTGTCATTATTTAGTATGGTCAGGGCGTGAGTTGGGGTGGGCAGTCTATGTTTGTTTTTCTATGATTTGGGGATTTCTATGTTTCGGCCTAGTATGGTTCTCAATCAGAGGCAGGTGTCATTAGTTGTCTCTGATTGAGAATCATACTTAGGTAGCCTGGGTTTCACTGTGCATGTGTGGGTGTTTGTTTCCATGTCTGTGTTTTTTCACCACACGGTACTGTTTTGGGTTTCGGTCATTCCACGTTTATTGTATTCAGTTGTTCATGTGTACTATTTCTTATTAAAAGAACCATGGACACTTACCACGCCGCATATTGGTCCTCCGATCCTTCTCGCCTCTACTCTTCGGAAGAAGAGGAGGAAATCCCTTACACCAACTCATACAAGACATGTTCTGTTGTCTACAAAATACATATTTTGTTCAAGAAAACTACCTCTGCAAACCATAATTACGCCAGTAAAAAAAATAGCTTTTAGTTGGGGAGTTATACTTCATTGCCAGCCACAAAGAGAGGCCTCCATACTTGTTGAAAAACTACAACTGCGAGTACCCTCTACAACAGAGTGCGGTCACCACAATTCTCAAGTGTCCAAGTCCTGTTGAATAGCAGATAATTAATGTGTGTTATGTGTGTGTGTCTTTGTAAAGAGTTTGGCAAGAAAGTCTCTCAAGAGTCCTTACTGAGGGATCTGGGAGAACGTTCTAGATCCCAGGGAAAAGACTCTTCAAGAGGGAAAACACACCAGCGTGTTAAGTTATTAGCCCCACTTTGCGTGGTGTATGTGAAACAAGCTCTCACAAGAGCTGCTGAGAATCTCTTAACTCACATTACTCCTCCTCCTTGTTTTGTCTATTTTTCAGGACCAGGTTAGAAGGGTCACCCTCTCCATGTGGATAGGTCCTCGGGCCCAATGATCTGGCTACAACGCTCAATTAGCGGCAAGCCCTCTTTTGAGGTAACAAAAAGAGGGCTTTACATTTTAAAGACATTAAAAAAAGACAGACCTCAAAGTAAGGTGAAATTAGGGGTATATACAGTATGTGGGCTCAACTCGAAGGAATAATTAGAATGTGTTTGCTGTCTTCAACATGGTCATTTTACACGTTTTATTTTTCCTTCAATAATATGAATTATGCTACGTACTCAACCTAAATGAATATCAAATGTGCAATTCAAACCATATGTTTAGGTTATTGGGCACAACTACAGTTGGAGGATATCTATAGGTGGATGCATATCTCAGTGAAACCATCACTAACCAATCCCTGGATGCTCCTGTCCAAGTAACAGCCACCCATAGCAAGGTCACGTTCTGTCACCAGGTGCTCAATTAAAAGGGGCATTAAACTTGTTTATACAATATAACAGCAATATGGAATGAGGCAGTACATTTATTGTCGATGAACAGTGGGAAGACACTTACTCCTAGCAGCCTGCCCACACGTCACATGAACTGGACTGGCACACACAGCCTCTAAGCCAATACAAGGGACACATTTGGGACATGCTAGTGATAACTGCAGCCAAACAGAGAACAAATGTTTGTGCTGTACCCTACCCTTCCACCACATGCCTTGCAGAGGACTAAAAGCGTTCTTGAGAGGTGTCAGCTACAATGGAAACTGTCTGCACAGCTTTATGACGTGGGACCCATGGACACTGACCAAGTTCACAGCAGTATGAAAAATACAAATAAAACAATGACGCCATTAATGTGGTGGTGCCCCTTGGATTATGATTGTGCCAGGGACTTCAGCCTGCCACTCACTTTCCTTCACTTACCACCAGCTCGACCTGCTTACCTGCCAAAAAAGTCTCATAATAAAAGCCCCAGCCAGATGAAATAAAATATTTTACTCTGTCTTTATTTTTTACGGTATAGTTTAGTTGGAATTTGCCTTGGACAAGCAACTTGCGCAGACTTTGGAAAGCTTAACATATAGTGTGGAGTGCAGGTTGTTAAAGAATCTCATTTTGAGACTACTGACACATGCGCTTTAACTGCTTGGTCAACCCCCCAAATGTCATTACTCTAAACTGCTGAACAAGTAGCTTCACCTCAGATGACCTCATACATACAAAATTAGAAGATTATGCTTAGGTTAGTTTGTATTGAACTTTACAGCCTCTCTCCCTCTCGCTCTTTTGCACTCTTGCTTCCTCTATCTTTATCTTTCTCTCTCGCTCTCTCTGTCTCTCAAAACGCTACAACACATGTTCGAACACAATAATACTCTATAACGTGTACAAATGTTCGGAATGTCACATATTCCTTCAAGCTTGACATTGGCATTCACATATTTTGACGGATTTGAAGCTCATACTGGTCATTATGCTGTGTCTTAACCTGTGTTAAGGGTTCAAATATCAAGTGTGCAAGGAACAGATCCACAACTTTCCATAGAATACATTTGTTCTATTAACATGACAGCCAATATTAAGTATTCTTATACTGTGTTCACTAAAAGTGAAATATTGTAAATCTGCTATGCAGTTATAGACAATGAGCAGTATTGTTAAAACAAAGTGGTAGAGGAGAGCCTGTTTTCTATCTATCTGTAAAGGCAATTTTTAGCTCCAGCTTTGCAATCCACCATAAACAAGATGCTATTTCATAAACGGAGCCTGTGTTTATCCCTAAAACACACAATAAATGCATAAAAGCTCTCTCTTTGCATCTATGATTTAAAGTGTATTGTAGCCTACAATAAAGAGCTATTATAAACGGTTATGTTTTAGAATACCTATTACTGGCCTTGTGTAATGTATTATGAAGGCATCTGTAGCTTTTAGTCAATTAAAGACTAGAAGTAGTATTGAGCTGTTATACATGTGCCTTAAAATACACTTTGGGTTGGTTATTGGTTCTGTATGTGCAGTCAAAGTGCATAAATATAAGAGTTTATTTCTAAAATGCTATATCCACCTATTTTTCATGTGTTTTTTCATCAGAAATGATTGCATATGGGTTCCTTCATGTGTGTGTAAAATATTACTGTTCTCAGATTTTTAATTCAGAGATTTTAGATGTGCATGAAAATCTTTTTTTTTTGCAAAACGCTATATATCCATTGGTTAGCTGGAATGGAATGTTTGTACCCTGTATATTTGACTGTGGTATGCGATTGTCTCACCGAGCCATCTTAATATGAATGCACTTACTGTAAGTCGCTCTGGATAAGAGCACCTGCTAAATTACTAAAATGTACATACATACAGATCTCATATTATCAGATCTCAGATCTCTGCATTTAATATTATTCAAATATTGATGTCACAAATGTACAGTTCTTTATTAAAAATGTATTTATTGGTTACATTTGACTGTGTAAAACCTAGCAGTACAACTTATTTCTCTGCGAGTGAGGTGGATGTATAGCAGTTTGGAAAAAAAACATGATTATTTGCCTCGGAAATGAAACTATAAACAAATACCTGCCTGTCATTGAACAACCCTATGCCTCGATTATATGGTGAAAAAAACACCAATCTCTTTCATAATTTCTTTAAACATTAAAAGCTCATTTAACATTTCTGAAAGTGGATATATAGCCATTTAGAATGAAATCCTTCATGTACAGTATATGTTACCAAAGTATTCACACACTGTTTTTAATCCATAACTCCATTTGCCAAAAAGGTTGTCCTCTTTGCATGCCTGCTGATCTATCAATAAAATCTAAATAAGTGATACTATTTGTGTGTTTATTCTGAGATGTGTCTTGCTTATGTTCTATTACAGGTGGTTCCTACATAAGTTCTGCAACTGTCACTGTTGTTCTTAGAGGAGTGGCATGTAGCTAAACTAAAATCAAAGCCAGTAATTTGTGGTTGATGGCACACTTTGAGATCAGTTCAATCTCAGTGCCTGAGGCGTCTACGCACAGGACTTGATTAGAGCAAATGACGTGGGAGCTACTTCTGTAACCACAGCTTGGGGTGAATGTCATCGTGGCATTTCTGAATGAGACCATGTGGGAGGATCTTACAATGTACAGTAGGCAAACAAAAACCATTGTCAAAAATAGTAGATCTGATTACAAAAGTCTGACATTTTAAATGTTTTGTTTTTCAAGTATTGTGATGATTTAATCTGTTAAAAATATACTTTTAAATTTGCATAGAGGCTTCTACATTCGTAATCTGAATGAAGGAATTGTCTGGATGCAAACTTGAAGCATCACTAATCAGAAACAACTGATCAACTGTTTTCAAAGCTCTCTGCACTCAACCTGTGGTTTTCTACAAACCCACTCCAAACATTGTGGTGAAGGAACAACTGTTTTGAATCATAAGAACTTCATAGATTCCTGCTTTATCTATATAACAACTGGATTGTGAGCTTCAGGGTAAGACAACAGATCTAATCAAGGCTATAGGACAGTAAGGGAAACGGGGCTTAAGGCTTGGACCCAGGCCTTGTGGGACATTGTTTTACAATGTAATCATTGCAAATAATATGCAATAAATGACATACACACTTAGATGCACTCATGCAGGTAAACATTTACAAACATTTAAATGAAATGGTCATTTTATTCCAAAAATGTTTGTTTACTTCATTATCTTCTACTTTATTGATTTTGAGCCCTTGGGGATAGATGCTGTGTAATCCCCTAAACCACACACACGCACACATACCTTTCACGTCACATCTCCTCTTGAGGAATTAGAGAAGAGACAAAGGCAGAACATTCTTTAAGCTTCCCTCTGTTCTGAATGGGAGTGTGTATGTCATGTCAGAGGAGTGGGGTGGAGCTTCCTATGGATTCATAAGCCTCTTCGGGTTCCCCCCTCTTCATTCCCTTGGCCTCTTTTACTTTATGTCAGTTCTCTCACTCTCTCGCTCTCTCTCTCTCTTCCCCTCTCTCACTCTATCTCTCCCTTCTCTCCCCCTCTCTTTATTTCTATCTTTCTCTCTCTTTTTGTTTGCTGTCTTTAAGAGGTTTTTAAGCCCAGCCAGTGTTTGTAATTAGCTCCCTCATTGATTTGTATTGGGTTCCCAGGTGCCTGTGGGTGATAATGAGACGACCAGGCCCTCTTTCTCACAGCAGGCTGAGAGCAGAAACAGAATCCGGGCTTTGTTCCCTGGACAGGAAAAAGACAAAAAGCTGCTAGAACGTGTGTAGAAGGTCCTCTGGAAAATATGAACAGGCATTCACAGTAAAAAAGAAAGCTCAAATTGAGTGAAACTGAAGGCAGTTATAATGACTGTCACCTCTAAAGTGTGGAGTTGGAAACCCTTTAGGAACCTGGTATTTGCAATTTCTGGGCTATTTTGGAAATGATGCAGAACCCCTTTCCATGAAATATCCAACTCAATGTCGTGGTATAGTTTCTCATTATTTTTTATTATCGTGGAATTAATTTGGGTTTTATGAATTTTAGGTATCAGCATTATGCTATTACAGTACTGTTGATCCCTAAAAACACACCCATTTGTAGTTAAGACCAGGCACCACAGACTGAAATTACATTTTTGACACCCTAACCCTACTTATCAATTTTGAGATTCGTTGGTATTTTGGTCCAGTAATATTAGTATTTTCAAAAAGTAAACATAAAAATGTAAACATCTGGATAAATGTATATTTTCTTTAGTTTATTATGTTGCCATCATCAAAACTTTATGAATTTTAACCACTTTAAAGTGTACATGCAGCCATACATTTCAAAGCTCACTACATTGAATTGTACATCATTTAAAAGACCATTGCATAGAGAATGTAACAAACTGGACTTTGTGTAGTAACTTACTTTGAAGATATGGTGATTGGGTCTAAATAAGTGTTTGGCGTCATTTTCCTCAGCTTCAGAAGCGTCTACATTCACCAGCTTTTGTGTGGTTATCCTTCGATATACTCTCCAGACTTGCTCAGAGGGAATTGTTGATTTGTTGTTACATTTTGTATTGATAACAATTTGCCAAATATGCATTTTACGTATGTCTTTAATATTTGACAGATAGAAAGATGAAAAAAATATTCATCCACGGTCGTCTCTGAGTAAGTCCCGTCCTGGAGTGTCTTCACAAAATTATATAAAAACATGTAGGGACTTTGTGGGATTTGCAAATATGTGCATATTTAAAGCAATATAGCCTCATTTCTATATTTGTATACAATATTTCAGAAAACTAATACAAAAAAGTATTACATTTGTATCTACATTCAACTGGCGATATGATTAAAGGAAAACAATCCCTATTAGGGTGTGGTGCCTGGCCTTAAATTGTCACATGTTTTCCTTTACTGGAATCACAAAGTGTAGTACATATTGACAAACAAAAATGTATTGCAATGTGTTGTACACTGATATCTGGAGGGAATAACAAAGATCTAGATATAAACGCTTTGTCTTCCAGGTCAGAGTTCAAACTCCCTGGGAAAGCTGTGGGCGTTATTCCCAAACCTTTTAAGATCCATCCTTTTTTCACAAGCCCCACATTTAACTGCACTGCTGCCGGAGCAATCCATTATTGTGTCAAAGTTCTTGTTCTGCTCCGGCCTGGAAGCATGGCACAACAGCTTGTTTTAATTTCAGTAGGAGAAAGCCAGGACTATGTTTCAAGTCCCTCGCTCCTCCAGATGTGCCTTGATCAAGGGAAGTTGACTAAGCGCTTTGTGTCCTTTAAGACACTAATGTGATTATGTCGCATATTTTCAGCTGATTCCCATTGCTATTAGTCATTGTGTGGGGTCTCTGACTCAATGGTCTCTATCAGGATGGAAAGAAGGGAGATTTTTCTTTCAGCTGTGTCTGGTTCCTAGCCAACCAGAATAAAACTTTTTGTTTTGTGTGTGTGTGTGTGTGTGTGTGTGTGTGTGTGTGTGTGTGTGTGTGTGTGTGTGTGTGTGTGTGTGTGTGTGTGTGTGTGTGTGTGTGTGTGTGTGTGTGTGTGTTTGCATGGTGGGGGTAGGGTACCTCAATAGGGAAGCTAAGGGAGTATATAGTACTTGGACATAGAAGCCTGTCTTTGAAGGTTATATGGTAAACTGGAAACTTTGTTAGCTTGCAAATCTTTCCATCCTCTTAAAACCTCTTAAGTTGTTTCTGATTTGAATTCGTTAAGGATACTTTCTTTTGAATTTTCTCCTGTGAATGTGCAATCAGGTGTGAATGTTAAGGATGCTGATTTTGGTCACACTGGACATGAATAGTTACATTAGTTACATGGAGAGAAAATCCTGTAGATTTCCTGGTCCACATCTGAACAAAGGCAGATAAAAATATGTCAGAAAAAGCCTTTGGCACCTGGCAGGATGCATAACTGTATTCTGACCTTTCTACACTCACTTAGCCTTCCACACTGAAATTAAACGACGGAAAGCAATAGTGAGACCAATGCAACGTATTCAGAAAACAAATGCTGACAATCTTTTTGTTGTTGTTGTGTTTAATCAACAAAATGTAAAGTTACATTTAAAATTAAAAAAATTAACGTGCAAATTTTACTTTCTTTAATTTTTTTGTTAATATAACTCAATCAACTATGGGTAAACAGCCTACCAACCAATCACACATGTATACAGAGACCTCCTTACATCCTTGAATATATCATTCTTCACTATTTGAGAATTTCTGCAACGCTTACCACAAATGGGATAGAACATTAATGTGTAATTCAATGGTTCTATCATTTTTTCTGAGAAGCTTATTAATAAGTACCATTGAATTTGGCGGTGGCAGAGTGCGGCCTCAAAACGTTCAAGGTTTTAACTGGGTCTGCACTATCACATTTGTAAAGAAACATTTTGAACGCAACAGAACACTTCAGGCTTTACAGGTCTGACCTTGATCATTTATATGACAGCAGACTTCCCCAGGTATCCCAAAGAATAAAAATCTAACTGAATGTTTCTTCACCTACAGATTTTCTTATTCTGGCAACTGGAACATTTAGAAATGTGATTAGTCATATTGCTATAAACAAATACATTGGTGAATTGCTCTTGTAAAGAACTGCCACATAAGCAGCTTAAGTCGGAAGTTCATATACACCTTAGCCAAATTCATTTAAACTCAGTTTTTCACAATTCCTGACATTTAGCCCTAGTAAATATTCCCTGTCTTAGGTCAGTTAGGATCACCAATTTATTTTAAGAATGTGAAATGTCAGAATAATAGTAGAGAGAATTATTTACTTCAGCTATTATTTCTTTCATCACATTCCCAGTGGGTCAGAAGTTTACATACACTCAATTAATATTTGGTAGCATTACCGTTAAATTGTTTAACTTGGGTCAAATGTTTCTGGAATTCTTCCACCAGCTTCCCACAATAAGTTGGGTAGTTTTGACCCCTTCCTCCTGACAGAGCTGGTGTAACTGAGTCAGGTTTGTTGGCCTCCTTGCTTACACATGCATTTTGGGTTCTGCCCATACATTTTCTATAGAATTGAGGTCAGGGCTTTGTGATGGCTACTCGAATACCTTGACTTTGTTGTCCTTAAGCCCTTTTGCCACAACTTTGGAGGTATGCTTGGGGTCATTGTCCATTTGGAAGACCCATTTGATTCAATATATCCACATAATTTTCGTCCACATGATGCCATCTATTTTGTGAAGTGCACCTGCAGCAAAGCACCCCCACAACATGATTCTGCCACCCCCGTGCTTCACAGTTGGGATGGTGTTCTTCGGCTTGCAAGCCTCCCCTTTTTTCCTCCAAACATAATGATGGTCATTATGGCAAAACAGTTATATTTTTGTTTCATTAGACCAGAGGACATTTCTCCAAAAAGTATGATCGTTGTCCCCATGTGCAGTTGCAAACCGTAGTCTGGCTTTTTTATGGCTGTTTTGGAGCAGTGGCGTCTTCTTTGCTGAGTGGCCTTTCAGGTTATGTCCATATAGGACTTGTTTTACTGTGGATATAGATATCTTTGCACCGGTTTCCTCCAGCATCTTCACACGGTCCTTTGCTGTTGTCCTGGGATTGATTTGCACTTTTCGCACCAAAGTACGTTCATCTCCAGGAGACAGAACATGTATCCTTCCTGAGCGGTATGACGGCTGTGTGGTCCCATGGTGTTAATACTTGCGTACTAGTGTGTGTACAGATGAACGTGGTACTTTCAGGCATTTGGAAATTGTTCCCAAGGATGAACCAGACTTTTGGAGGTCTACAACTTTTTTCCTGAGGTCTTGGTTGATTTCTTTAAATTGTTCCATAATGTCAAGCAAAGAGGCACTGAGTTTGAAGGTAGGCCTTGAAATAAATCCACATGTACACCTCCAATTGACTCAAATTATGTCAACTAGCCAATCAGAAGCTTCTAAAGCCATGACATACTTTTCTGGAATTTTTCATGCTGATTAAAGGCACAGTCAACTTAGTGTATGTAAACTTCTGACCCACTGAAATTGTGATACAGTGAATTATGAGTGAAATAATCTGTCTGTAAACAATTGTTGGAAATATTACTTCTGTCATGCACAGTAGATGTCCTAACCGACTTGCCAAAACTATAGTTTGTTAAAAATAAATTTGTGGTAGGAAAACTAGTTTTAATGACTCCAAACTAAGTGCATGTAAACTTCTGACTTCAACTGAAATTCTTACATTTTATACAATCTTGTAGCAATGTTACGAAATATGTGCTGTCACCAGTGAAGGTAGTCTATAAAAAATGTTTACACTTTCACAAGGCAAGAATTGCCACAGCTAATTTGAAGTATACTATCTGACCAGTCAGCTTCCCATCTTGATGCTAGCTGTTAACTCGAAGGGTTAGGGTTAGGGATTGGGATTAGGGTTTGGCACGCTAGCAACTGGTTGAGGTTTGGGTTAAGGTTTTTAAGGCTAAGGGTAGCAAACATTAGCAAACAAAAACATGACACTAACATAATATAACTCCTTACTTGAATCTAATTTCCTGCTTCCCCCTCCAAACAAACATGCACTTTTTTTACCACAGATTTTTAATCGTTCTGTCCAACACAAAATATTCCATTCAACAGGGCTCAGATGCGAGATGCCTAGGTGCCTAGTAGCTTGTACCACAACCATCCCATCAGATTGGTACTGAAAACCCCAAGTCAGTTGTCTCTGTGCAGGTGGAGAGTTAAAGTTAATCAGCATCTCTACCCAAGGTCAGGGAAGGACCCTGACGAGTGGATAAACACCATTGTTCTGCATAGAACCACGTGTGTCATCGAGAGTCGGGGATTACTGTGTGATTTCTGAACTTTGCATTACGACAAACGGGATAATCCTGCTGTAGACAGTTTGTTAAATGCAAGAGCCACTTTCTGGGTTACTCACTGTTTGGAGCAGATTAGTAGAGGAGGGTAGTGGATCTCATATGGCCTGGTCAGGGGCCATCACTGCAGGGCTTAACGGATTAATGCTCCCCTCTCTCTCTCTCTCTCTCTCTCTTTCTCTCTCTCTCTCTCTCTCTCTCTCTCTCTCTCTCTCTCTCTCTCTCTCTCTCAGAATCGGGGCACTCTGGTATTCTTGTTTGACACTTACAGTACTCTCACCAGTCTAGCTAGCTGAAGTGATTGACTTGTGATGCAATGGACTTCCATGACAAGAGCCATTTTCCTCTAGGGTTGGGGAGGTGGGCTCGGAGGCTAAATCTCTGTTTAAAGACATCACAAGCCTGCTCCATCAACAGACAGGCCATTACAGCATATGTTGGGATAAGATGTAATTTCCCATCTGCTTTATGGCCATTTCTGATCCTTGGGCTCTTGTCAGTGAACTCCTTGGGAGAGATATCATCAGTAATATAAGGAAGACTCTGGCAATACTCAGGGCCTTAAAAGGCACTTCAATTCCCCTGGCCGTGTGGATGGCTTAAGGAATGTGAGAGCACAGGTCACAAGTAAACGGTTTGCAAACACTGTATCGAATTGCGCACATTTAAGTGTCTTAAAACAGCTTGGATGGTCAAATTGAAATATGTGACTTCCGTTTAGAGTAGCCTCAGATATTCCCTAAACCTTAATTACTTCCTGAAACATGGGCTGTCATCATGTAATCATGTGGTGTAAGCACACATGGAGGGAGCACACCGCTAAATTAACTTGTGGGTAATGTTGTTGGACAAATGATGCACCAAGCACTTTGTTTGACAAGATTACCCCACCAAAGTTCTTGGTGTATGCTTCTTTCAACAACAAACCATTTGTTTGCGATAGTTTATTCAAGAACGGATCGAAAATACCAATTCATGCTTTGTTAAAATATCTTAATATGTTTTAATGATGACTTTGGACAACATGTGAATACACATCTTGGAATACAGAGAGGCCATAAATGGTAGTTGGAGTAACGGCTCATTAGATGGATTATATTGGGTAAAGAACTCTGAGTAGCAGAAACAGTAGAGTTCAACACTGCAACACTAGTATGGCCCTTGTATGATGGTGGGGGATTTTTCTACCTCATTATCGGCAAACAGAAACTTGGCATGTGTAATGACTTATGAATACGCTGTTGAGGAGAAAACAAAACAGCATGAGCCCTGGTCAGGCCAGGAGTGCTGGAGTTATAATATGAACAACTTGGCTCCACCGCAGCATCTCTACACATGTTATTGTTTGTTGCCAAACGGCTCTTTAATTAAGAACAACAGTAAATCTGAGGTAAAATAATTGTCGGACTAGTTGAGAACATGTGCCTATATCCCACATTTTCACTACTTCCTATTCCAACCTATCAGGGAGACATTCATTTCAATGGAACCAATTTCCTTCACAATAAATTGTGCAAAAATGAGAACAAAGTAGGGGAGACTATAACTGAGGGATGATTTATGAATCGTTTTCTGACTTTTTCCATGATTTCTTTCCACAGGTGACATATTCTGTTTCAAAGACGTCCTTGAAATGTTTTCCATCCGATTCAGTCCATCTCATCTCAAAAATGCATTCTGCTTTGTGTCTTTCAAATACATTTATGTAACTCTTTTTCATTATTAGTCATTCATAATGTGTGGTGTCTGATCCAGCCCTTGTCTACTCTCTCTCTCTCTCTCTCTCTCTCTCTCAGGATTTGCAACCCAGAGACTGTCTTCCTGCTAGGTTCTGTCTTCCCAGCCCACTATAGCTACAGTACAAAGAGTAGCTCTCTCATCTCCCAACCACAACCACCCTTGCGGCTTGATAAACCCAGCTGTTTCCCCTTGTCTCTCTTGCAAACACACCCTCTCATTCTCTCTCTCTTTCTCCCTCTCATTCTCTCTCTCTTTCTCCCTCATTCTCTTTCTCTTTCTTCCTTTCATTCTCTCTCCCCTTCTCCCTCTCCCTCTCTTTCTCTCTCTCTCTCACACACACACACACACACACACACACACACACCACACACACTTTATGTAGTACATCTCACAAACTCCCCCAAATGAGCTAAGGGAAAACAGGTCATTTATACAGGGGGATTACATTTAAGACAATGACATGTTTTAGCTGGATCTGTCATTGCGTGGGATGCATATCCAGCTGTGTCTCTTCAACCATGATACATTTCACTTGTAAAACATGCTCATTAGTTACTCAACACTTCTTGGGCTGCCAGACAAGGAATTCCTGTTGACAGTTTCCCCACCCTGTTCCCTCCCACACTCTCAGAACCTCCCACCATGAGGGCTCCGGGACTCTCCCTTGCTCTGCTCGTGAGAAAGCCAATCTCCCATAAGTTAAGGGTGAAGTGTTCATCCAGGAAGAGAAGAGCTTATAGATCTAGTAAATCATTTATCATAATGAGGTGCACGGGCTGGTATGTAGTTCAAGAAAAGGCATCTTGGGTCTCTTTTACACTATCATTTGTAAGTAAACACTACAAATGTCAAGTTCGGATATTTATATGTAAGATCTCATTTTGATTCCATATTGTTTTGACACATGTTCGTCTGTATATGGTGTGTGTTTCTTAGCCTTCCTTCTCTTCTGCTTTCCATTCAGTGACATGGACATCGGCCTCTGATAAGGAATGCTCAGTTCCCAGAAGGAGAGCCTGTCCTGCCATATGGCATTGAACCAGCCCAGGACATTTACTCCATACATCCCACAGGCTGCCTAAAATAAGCCATGTGCATTTTTTCCCCGACCAAATGTTGAATAGTTTGAGACCTATCAGGCACAGGGATTCAGGTTTTGAAATACACAGATCCTTTAGATCTTTTTATGTTTTTATTAGCCAGTACAGAAAATTGTAACCAGAATTTGTCAATTTTATGAAGATCGCGTGTGATTGTATGATCAACAATCAATCAATAGGGGGCGGTAGTACTGCTTCGGAATGTTGGATAGAGCTCTCTTCTGTTTACAGAGGTATGGTTTACCACACTAACACATGAGGAAGGTTAGCGGACTCCATGGTTAGCGGACTCCATGGTTAGTGGACTCCATGGTTAGCGGACTCCATGGTTAGTGGACTCCATGGTTAGTGGACTCCATGGTTAGCGGACTCCATGGTTAGCGGACTCCATGGTTAGTGGACTCCATGGTTAGTGGACTCCATGGTTAGTGGACTCCATGGTTAGCGGACTCCATGGTTAGTGGACTCCATGGTTAGCGGACTCCATGGTGAAGGAAGTTTCTGATGAACTTCACCAACGGCGTGGAGCCGAGACAAGGCTTTGTGGAGTCTAGCTCCGACTACATTGATTTGCCCAAGGTCAATACTTAAAAAAATATATAATTATGAAATGCCCACCTTGTTCCCATGTTTCTCATCTGTAGTTGCGTGCCTTTCTTTGTTTGCTGAAATCCATACTTTTTCAATGAACGTTAATAAAATACAACAACCATTTGCTCTGCGTTGCCATCTTAGAGAAACAACAATGAACAAACAGCCGGTGGTTGTATTTGATTAACGTTAAATTGAAAAAGTATGGATTTCAGCACATAAAGAAAGGCACGCAACTGCGGAGGACAAACAAGGTGGCCGTTTTCTTGGACAAATCGATGTAGTTGGAACTGGATTCCACAAAGCCTGGTCTCGGCTCCACACTGTTGGTGAAGTTCATTAGGAACTTCCTTCACCATGGAGTGGAGTTTTGTCTACTAGAGGAAGGTCAGCCTTGAGCTTGTCCCTAGAATTGAATTAAGACAACCTCCTTTGATTCTACAGCATAGTTTACATTTGGCTGGAATTCCTTCCTTTGAGGTGTCAGAGTTGACTGTACAGCAGTGTTCCTCCTTGGAGCTTCATTTCAGGAATGCAAATGCCTTGGGCCCAGACAGGCAGTGATTTATCTCCTCATCTATCCTTGCACACAACTGCTTGTGCCCTTGTGTCTGCCTGTTGCTCATTCCTTCCTCCTCTCAGTCAGCGCGTCTAGCATGAGCCCTGGGACTCCCCCGCATGCCCCTGTCTGCCCTACCTCCCTCCACACACTCTCACCCTGGCCCTGGTGCCTCCCCTAACCCTGCCACAGCAGACAGTGACTCTGGGGGGGGGCACAGTCAACCCTGATAGGGTCAGTCTGGTCAAAACCATGTGGGGAAGGTCCCTACACTTAGAGTATCAATAATATGAGTACTCACTTTGCTGAACTGAGAGGCACTGCAGAGTGCATTACTACTTACTGTAGTGTGTGCTGTGTAAGAGTGACCTGATATCCACACTTGCTTTCTGCCAACAGAGATTACTCTCAGAGGAGCACAGTGGGAGCTCCTGGCAACCCAACATGCTGCTCCCTGACTCATGTGGATGAACAGAGCATGTGCGGGAATGGATGCAGGTTTATTTTTCCTGTCAGAACAGGGTATGAACAGCAGCAGGGCCAGCGCCTGTGAAAAAGTCTCATATTTCTAAAACACTGTGGCCCACCCTTCAGTAGAGCAATGGTACAAACGATGGCTAGACATGTTTGCCTGTATCCTTGTATTTCATCTTCAGATGTCCCCTGTCCTTTTGCACTATGAACCTCACCTTTCTCCTACAGCTCCTCCTGCTTCATCTTGAGTTCTAATTTCTTAGTCCATGCTCGTTGTAGGGTGCTGCTGAGAAACTACCGCCTGGTGTGAGGTCAGGTGTTATTTATCACAGCCGTCTCACTGGGAGTTGACATTCTTAAAGGTGTTCTAATTGAGTCTCCTTGTCTTTTCTAGGACACCAACAGATATATCTATGTCAGGACACCTCACAGCTATATATTACCCGCTTCACAGAGGAAGACAAGAGATTACTTATCATTCTTCATGAGCTTAATACAGAGCGGGAGACACATCTATCTCAAAACATGGCGCTTTACACATTTTCCGGTATTTGCATAAATGCTTTATAAATATGCATATCACTATTTTCAGAGGTCACACAGAGTTAGTAAGCATTTTCATTTTAGTAAGTTATATTAGGTAACCTGCCAGGTATGCCTACAAGCAGAATGAAGTACATCCTTGATCATTCAAACAAGGTGTTTGCGTCACACTTTATTTGAGTAGTCCAGATAGTCCATCTGTAGATGCTCTACAGATAATCATACTATCAACAAACTATCTGTTGATAAGCAACTGCTTGCTAAGGTTACAGTTATGGCTAGGTTTAGAATAAGGGTTAGGATAAGGATTAAGGTTGGGGTAGGGGTTAAGTTTAGGGTGAGGATAAGGGTTAAGGTTAGGGCTAGGGTTAAGGTTAGTAGATAGTTAGTTGAAATGTTACTGATGGACTATTTAAATAAAGTGTTACCAGGTGTGTTTGCTAAAATTATTCTATTTGATAGTTCATTGCAAATGATGGGGGATGTTTCACCCTGTTTCCGTATGATTGTAAAACCGACAGGGCAACAGGATCTTTAACTTTATCAAAGTTACCTGATGCCTGAATAGTTCAAGACCACAGCTGTGTTGCAAAGAACAAAAAAATCAGGCCAAACCCTCTGACAGTGTTGACATTTATGGGGCAAAGGCTCCATGCACATTTGCGGAGGTCATCGGAAAGTAAACACCTGTTAATGGTTACCTGCATGACGACCAGATAAACAGGTCAAGGTAATGATTAAGCCAAGGTTGGTTAGGTTATAGGCCATGTGTGCACAAAAGCATGTTGGGCGAAAGCAGGTTCATGCCGGCGCTAAGGAGCGAATGTAATTGTTTTAGGACAGGGATCTTTGACTTGTGATGTGTGAAAGCAGTAGTTTTAGAGGGTACCTCTGGAGCACTTTAGAAAATTGGGGAGCCACACAGACACTTGATCGCAGGGACAGCAGTAAAATATGCCTGTTGAAAGCCATCAGAACTCTTATGCAGGTATTGTATAGTGGGTGGGTTGTTGGCTGTTCATTGTAAAAATGAAGACAAAAAGCACTCTCAAGTTCACAAGGTCACTTCCAGCCCAGGGATAAAGTAAACTGAGCGAAACTGCACAAGCTGCAACTTATCAAGCCGCCTGCATGCCAGAGTTTTTTTCTTGTTTTCTCACTTTTGTGAGTGTGAATGTTTTTGAAAACAAAACAGTGAGCTTACTGTCCTCAGCACAAGTATTCAACATCAGCAAGATAACAATTCACACATTTCTGCTTTGTAAATTAATACAATACAAGAGTTGTATTTATTTATTGCGGAAAGGACATGATACACATACTTGATAAAAACATTTAAATTGGGTTTTGAACCCCAACATTTAAAGTCCTTGAAAAAAAAACATTTTTGTGTGCCATGAAATAAAAGAAAGTGTCCCCTTTTGTTTGTCCATGGTCATTTTTATTTTTTAATATAAAAATGTGGTTACCTTGTTCAATGAAATGTCAAGCTAGTGAAAGAGGAGAATTGAAGGCTACTTCAAGGCTAGTGATTCAGTGACGAGGCTGTAAGTACTGTCCTTTCACAGTGTACACTCGTCAGTCCTTGAGGGTCCAGGAGAAACATGAGGGTAATCATAGGCATCAATGGAATTCACCATCTTTTTGCCCTCATGAAAATCTGTTGATGATTTTGTGGAAATGTGAAGCGTTTCCTCATTGTTCGCCACCATGCTTCTGACACTTGAATAATGTGTCAGGGCATGGAGACATTACTTCTTCTGTATGAACCATTTCAACAGTTGATCATCCATAAACACCATAGGAACATATGCATAAAACCTCCATATTTGTGTACATGTTTTTTCCTTTTTCATTACCCTAAAATTAGGAAATAAACTGTGAAATGTTTTAGAGTGCTTTAAATTTCATGCACTTCAACTCTCCATCAGACGGGATTGGAGATACAGCTACTGTTGAAAGTGTGAAGGTTTGCCAGTTTTCTGTCAATAGTTGCTCAATGTCAGGCCAGGTTGATGTCAGGCCAGGTTGGTGTCAGGCCAGGTTGATGTCAGGTCAGGTTGGTGCTTGTAAGGTGTTTCTGTATGGGTGGTGTAATTTGTCCAAAATTAATGGCGTGAAGCTAATCTATAATATATTTTTATAGAGTAATTCAACAACAAAAAAATCAAGAACACCAAGTAAGTAACAATTATTACCTGTTATACTACTGGTTGAAATGGTGTTGATTTATTTCAGATAACTGCACTCTTGCAAATGTTGGCTAGATTGCTTTTATGTAGTTTCAACTAAATATACCTTATTATAGTACCATATCAATAAATCGGATCTAACTTTCCTTCAACCAGTGCAGTACTCCTGTATAGTCTCTCGGACATGAAACTACATTTATGTGGAATATGACTTTACCTAATGTCACATTCCTGTGTGACCACTGCATATCTTTCCAATTTGGTAAACCTGGGTCAAGCTGAGATAGGATGACATACAAATCATTTTGTGGTATTCTAAAAGATCATAATCTTAGTAACTCAAGTCTGTGTTAATCAAAAAATGTGATGTTTTCATTGTTATTAAGCCCCCCAAGACCTAGATTGGTATCATAAACCCGACAATAGGCAAAAAGTGGAGGAAACCTTATTTTGTAGGAGTGAGGAAATAAAACACTGGCATAAACTACACAAGTGGGAGGGTTGTACAAGTATATATCACCCCAGCAAATAGTGTAACATTTAAAAATGAGAAAAAAGCAAGGGTCATCTGGTTTCCACTAAGATAAAATGGTTCACTGGGAGTATTTTACCAGCCTCTTTGTTACTGGGAGGTGTCCATGCTGCTCTCTCTATCATCATCCAGTTGACACAACATTAAAGGCTTCAAACAGACGCGCTGGGTCCCTTAATCAAAAACTAATTGTAATAGATATTGGGGGAGTGCTAACACTCTGACCGCTCAGGCTGGTATCAGTCATCCAAAGCTGGAGATATCATTAAATTCAACACAGTGATAGCTGAGACAGGGCAAAATAAGTGTGAAGTGCTCCATTTACTCTAATACCATACTCCATGAGATGAGTTCACAGTGAGCTTATCAAGCTGTGTTAAAAAGGAATTGATAAACAAAACAGGAAAGTGATCCCTTCAAGGTGTTTTGATATGAGCTTTTTTTATGCCAGAGAGTATCTTTATTTTGGCCAAGGCTCATTCCTTGACACTACAACGTGTGGTCTACTGAATGGCTGTTTTAGCTTCAATCCCCAACAAAGGTTAGCATGTCACCTAGCTAGAAAGTAGTGATGATAATATTTTAGAAATATTTTAATATCAAAAATAAGAAATTGCAAGTTTCTTTGTTGTAATAGTTTTAAATCCAGTCACAGATACAGTAGCATAACAGTCAAGATGTCGTGAAACAAAAAACGATTGGATTTAAACATGTGTATGTGCGTTCTTGCGTGTGAAGTGGATGTGTGTATGCATTATGCTATGATAGGGATTACTAGTTGGTCATTCCACTTTTAAAAAATTGAGCAACACAAGGTTTAATTACACTAATTGATTCCTTTTGCATTTTGATTAGTTAAAGTCATTATAATAGCAATTCTTCCCGTTGGCTTGACATGTTGGTACTTTAAGGAGGTTTTTCTTATATTAACCTTCTTGACAATCCCCAATTTAGCATATTGGAATCGCTGTCAAATTCCATGAGCAAGGATGTAGCAGGCTGTCTTGTCAGAATGCAATTCCCATCTCCTGAGATGATTGGGTTAGGAATTAGGAGTACAGATACACTTGCCTTCCTCACCATGTCGTGGCTTTGGCAGAGTTCATTCTTTTGTAGTTAGTTATGCAGCCTCTAACCATCTCAATCTCTGCCATGTGGGTGTTAACGACTTGACTATAAGTGTACATTAGACAAGAGCTCGGTTTGTATAGTCAATTAAAAGGTTGATGGTGGAATTAACGTTAGTATTAATGTAGGCTTTTATAGAGAGTACTTTATGCCTCCACAGTGGATGGAGGGAGACCTAACCCAATCCTTTCCCCAATGATTTTGACTGCACTTCTAACTGATACAATCAGTTTCCACTAGCATTGCTATATTCTCCAAAAAAAGATAAACAGATTATTCTGGATGTTCCTAAATAACCAAACAAATGCTAAAATAGTTTGGCGTAAACAACAACACCCTAGGAAGTTGAAAATAAGCTAAAATTTGAAAGAAAGGTGAACTCTCTTTAAGCTCCCATGGAACCCCTATCTAAACTGGACAAGGGAATTGGATTTCTTCCTCAACATTGACACATATCATCAGGCAACTGCCAAAAGTTTGAATGAGCTTTGGTGTGCAGTCCCAACTTTCTATGTTTCATCAGTCCTATTCACGTCTATGTTTACGTATAAAGATAATGATATGCCCATTGATATCTTTGATACAAAACCCACATGTCTAGGATTTTCTATTCAGAAATGGGGGGCATATTTACCACAATATCCAGTTGTATGATGCTAAGGAGTTAAACTGTGTACCCTATCTGGACACTGGGTTGGGAAAGTCCGTTTTCTACTACCAAAAATGTATGCCTGAGCAATGTAATTGGGAAAATGCATGCAGTACCCACCCAGCACCACCACTCCTTCTGCTCTTCCTTGTGGATAACAAATGGGCCTTTTCTCTGGGAATTGAGGCTAAACGATGGTTTCACTTAGAGAGGAAAGTGACTGTCCATCTTCATAACAGTTTCTCCATCAAAGAGCAATGAATCCCATCCCATCCCACTGGCTTTGATTAAACACAGGCACTGGATATCCTCTCTGTGTAGGCCTGCAAGCCAGCCCCTGTGTCAGCCTCGCACCTGCAACGATCAGCTTCTACTCTTGTAAATATATATATATATTTTTTTAAATACATGCATCTGCCCAGGGGAGCACACCTCCATTTGACACCTCCATTTGATTCAAATTACCAAAGGCATTTCTTATTGGTGAGGTCACATGGAAAACGCACAGGTCACAGAGTTCAATGGCTGAGGGAATTTCACTCTTTGTTTACCTTTAAACTTGTTTGGGCTTTCTCTAATTGTGGAGTGAGAACACTTTTCAAAGTTTAAGCCTCTTATAATTGTAATTACTTCTAAATATATCTAACAACAAACAATATTAGATTGAATGTTACAATTAAATATTTACCTATAGCATTTTACCCTGCTTTATACAGATTGTCGCCTATTTATAGTATATAGGTGCAACATTTGCAACTATGTTGATATACAGCTATGTACATATACAGCAATTATGATATACAGCTATGTTGATATACAGCAATGTTGACCTACAGCAATTATGATGCACAGCTATGTTGATGTACAGCTATGTTGATATACAACTGTGTTGATATACAGCTATGTTGATATACAGCAATTATGATATGCAGCTATGTTGATATACAGCTATGTTGATAAACATAAATTATGATACACAGCTATGTTGATATACAGCTATGTTGATATACAGCTATGTTGATATACAGCTATGCTGATATACAGCTATGCTGATATACAGCTAGCTATGTTGATATACAGCTATGTTGATATACAGCTATGTTGATATACAGCCATGTTGATTTTCAGCAATTTGACAAACTAGGGTGATGGTAAGGGCTAGTAGATAGTTAGTTGAATAAAACAAAATAAGAAGAAACACACTGATTGGCATGGCATTGGGCTCATGGTCAGCCAAATCTAACGAATCCTGGCATGTGTTTGTATTAGGCTACTTTAAATTTTAAGGGGGTAACATTTTACACCACTCTTGATGATAATTTAACTTAGTCAAAGATATTACCCTGTAAGACAACAAGCTAAGTCAACTGAGTTATGCTGATGCCACAACAAACCGTGAAAACTTAAACACACCAATGCCTGTTACACTGACACTTTTAAAACAGCAAACATTGTCCCACATGATGTACTCTGAGAAAGGAGTTCCTTAGAACATGTTGCACAATCATTTGGCATAATTGTTTTGCCTTGTCGTTTTACCTTGTCAGGTAAATGGCTTTTTTTCTGAGCAGAAAGACACTGAATAACTCCCACACAAGATCCAGGATGAAAAGGGAGCTCTCTTTAGATCACAGTGTATTGATGAATGTTAACAGTTTAAAACTTAATCAGATACTGAAGTAGACTTAAGCATGCTGAAGGTGCACCTATAAAGTGACATCGTGTGTCTGTCACACAGAGGTTGTGTAGTGTTCAGACATTAGCTAATGTCATTTTCTCG
Source organism: Oncorhynchus mykiss (assembly GCF_057628025.1). Lineage (NCBI taxonomy): Eukaryota > Metazoa > Chordata > Actinopteri > Salmoniformes > Salmonidae > Oncorhynchus > Oncorhynchus mykiss. Next base: position 71,410,006 of record NC_143023.1, on the reverse strand, counting down.
TCAGTGAGGTCAAAGGGCCTAATCTCATGTTATAGGATTTACTGAAGCCTATTATCTCATGGGGTAAACGGCTGGCCCTGTGACAAGGTGTTAGATAACAGTCTGAATATCCTAACAATTTCTAGTGCTACGAAATACGCTTACACCCTCATCATTTTTTATTTTAATCTAACCAAACCCTAACCCCGACGATGCTGAGCCAATTGTGCGCCGTCCTATGGGACTCCCAATCACTAACGGTTGTGATACAGCCTTGAATCAAGCCAGGGTCTGTAATGACCCCTCTAGCACTGAGATGCAGTGCCTTAGACCACTGCGCCACTCGGGAGCCCATAGACAATGGCCAAGAGGAAGTCTATGACATGGAATATCCAAGGCAGTTTTTTTTTATCTTGTCCTTTTGTTGTAATGTATTCACTTTGTTATCCTTATGACAAATGCAACAATTAGGCCTATTCCCTCTCACTAGGATTACGATGTGTCAACCTTGGCAACGTCTTGATGGCACCAGCTCTTGTGGATCAGTCCCTCGGGCTTCATTGAATATATTTCTCCCTTAATACTCATTCCCTATTTGTGTTAACATGCTGGGTCACCTGTCTCACAGCTGTCCATGTGACTGGATCTGCCTTTTTGTCATCACTACCTGCAGTAGTGACTCTACAATAAAGAGTCATTATCTATACGCCCACAGTCTTGTGTACCCTGCACAAAGCCGCTGGAAGAATCCTGGCCTTGTCTTTTATAATTCATTTCTGGTGGGTATAAATGTCAGTGTCCTTTTGTGAGGATTACAGACATTCCCACATTAGGGCTGGGCTGACCGTTCCATGAGGAATCGTGGGAGTAGAATAGAGCATTTGATTTCAGATAATGTTGAACGAGACAAATGCCACTGGACTGGCAGGGGCCCTTTGTCTGAGCCTGGCTGGAGTTGGAGACCTGAATCTGAGACAGTCTATGTCAGTGAGTGCTTGAAGAGAAGAAAACGGCAGTGCAGTGTGGAATTCACTGACTGTTATAATACAATTTGTCAGGTTTTATGATGTTTGTGACAGCTGAAATTCATCCCCTTAACCTTTAAAATTCCATCTCATTACGCCACGAAAAGCCATCTAAGATCCTAATTTGTAATTTTGTACACCATCATTCATCAGGACCCATCTAAGGAGAACTCTGTAGTTTCCCCTGTGGTTGCGCAACAAACACAATCACTACTGATACAAAACCCGAACATAAACATTGCTCGATAATATGCCAATCTTTTCACCTGTTGCACTTCTTTGAATTTGCACCTGCAAAGATACTCCCTCGGTCCTCCAAAATGAGGCTCCCTCGCTCCTCCAAAACAAAAACAAACAACTGTTAGGGCCAGAGAGGAAACATAAACTACAGAGTGAGCTCTGCAATGGCCTTGTGCTTTTTCAGATGATTTTCAAACAGAAGTCTGTATAGCAATATCTGTGGCCCACCATGAAATTAAACAGAATTTGGTTACTCTTTGTTTGGATCCTGGAAGGATCATGTGGATCAGGTCAAATAGAGCATATCTGCATTATGTACATGAGTACAAAACACTTGTAGCACAAACGATGGCTTGAAGAGATCCTCCATAAGTTCAGTAATCGGTATATTGATTGTTAATGTCATCATGTGTTAGTATAGAAGCAGTCATGTGGCAGGCAGAACAATTCAAGGGCCTCATTGTTCATTCATCAGCACCCCTGATTGGGCCCATGTCTTGCTTAGCTACAGGCTAGCTAGATAAAGATCACTAGATGATTGGGCACACACATTCTTAACATGGCTGACCCGTGACATCTCAGAGGCAGGCGGGGAGCCTGTCATTATGTGTACAATGCTCTGCTTTCTTCTCTCTTATCTTTACCGATGACATTGAGAGTTTTTGCATTAACTCATTAACGGCAAGACTCATCATTAAAGGCATCAAGGGGACCATAGGCGTTGTGCAGGGGCGGTGACACTGCAGTGAGGAATGTGACCATGGCCCTCCTGCACCCTGATGGAGACTTTAATAATCCCTGGGGGCAGTTACAGGTCTTGTTGGTCTACGTTGTCAACTCAGCTATTTTCATGTCATCAGACACTGGTCTGCACACCAGAATAGTAAAGCTTCTCCAAAATCCCGATCACATATATATATATTTTTTTTTTTTGCGGTACCACATGTATTACAGCACCATTACTTAATTTTGACCATGCAAAAGAGAACATTCTCTCTCCCTTAGAGATCCTTAGATGAGTGATTGCTGCTCTTGGATTCCAAAGGCCAAAGTTCCTGTCCTTTTAAAGTTTAAAGTTGGTCATACAGAGGTCTGGACACCTTAATCTTTATTATTGATAGGGTATCTGGTTCCACTCTACAATGCAAGCACTGTACATAATAAACAAGGAAGCAGCCTTTTCACAGTGTTTGTTGTTACTGTATGTCACCACAATTATACCAAGGAGGAGAAAAATAACTAAAGTGTCTGTGAAAGATTGATAGCTTTGGTCTTTGGTTCAATTATACATTAGAATGCAAGTCCCTCTGGGATACAAAGGCTCTATTTGTGATTAAGAAACAGGCTCCATAATAGACTGATGGTGAAAAAGTTTGCTCCCTCTTACAAACAGGCAATTAGCTTGATGAAATGGCCCCTACTTTTTAGTGTCCTGGATACGTAAACCGATATTATAATGAAGTGTCTGATAGTTTATGCTACTGTTTCACCTTGAGCCATACAGGAAGTGGTGTTATAGTTTATGGGGGCTTTGTCCTGCATTGGCTGACACAAGCTCATGACCAGCACAGTCAATGAACAATGCAAACTTGAAGAAACAGAAAGAAAGAAAGAAAGAAAGAAAGAAAGAAAGTAAGAAAGTAGATCCTATGATGATGGTGGTGCTGCTGGCAAATACTGTGTAGGTGCAGTGTGCCAAAGTGACAAAGACCTTTTTAACAGCCTTGTGTAAGTAATGCTGAGGCCTGGAATATTTTTTTGTTACAGGACTCACAAACAAAACATAACAGTTTTATTATAAGAGCTGTCCTGTTCCTAGGTGCTGAGTGGTTTCTACAATTATGTGGAAAATATTGTCAAACAACAATTGGCGAAGTTGGTAGGTGTTGTATTGTACAACAACCGACGAAGTTGGTAGATCTTGTACAACAATTAACAAAGTCAGTAGGTGTTGTACTAAGGTTGTTACACTACGCCTTTCCTTCAGAAAGTGCTTTCCTGTGCTTAATTTGCACAAGTTTCTTGCTCCCGTACCAATGGCTCTCCCAGCAGTGCCAACCCACTTCTGACAACAATATAGCTAATTCAGTGGTAGCCCTACTGGGACTTGAACCTGGGTCTCTGAGATTGTCAATCCAACACCTTAGTCATTACAACAAAGAGGAATGACTCAGTGAGACCACAAATAAGATTATCCCCTCCAGATACAGACCTAACTCTCAACAAGATCTTCTAGTTTCCCTTTTAAATTCAACGTAATATGTATGAACATCTATTTTTGCGCGTTACAGGATCGAAACAGAAACAACTCAAAGGGTGAAGTTTAGGTATTAATCCCGAGTGGTTAAGGTCAGGGCTATGGTTTGGGGAAGGCTTAAAACCAATTAATGTAAAATGACGCGCTATTACCATCAGGTATAATCCGTATTCTCAGTATTCCCGTGGCTTGCTGAGCTTTGTGAATTGCGTAGCGCAGTGGTTTAAGCAGCAGGCTTCTCCTCCGAGCATCACAAATTCGCTTCTAATGCTGGGCAATCATTTTTAATTTCTTGGGTGAGCGCAGAAGGTGGCATATATCAATGTTCTCTGAACTTTTTTTTAACTTCTGGAAATCGCCATCTGTGTTTTTTGGTTATCTATGTGAACTGCAATTAAGCTCCAGCTCTGAGCATCAAGAGTTAATTCCTAGTGCTGGGCAGTCGTTTTTCTTTTTTTTTGGTGAGCACAGAGGAAGGCATATATAATTGTTCTCGGGACCTTTTCAGAATCTGAAATTGCTGTCTATTTCTAGCGATCACTCTGTAACTATAGCTGTATATATGGAAAACACCTATTTGTTCATATCCAGAATGTGTCTGAGTTCTGCTGTGGGTAAACAAATAGTAAGGGTAACAACACTGTACCCTGAGGTACCTCTTGTCAGCAGGTGGAATTGGATAGAGTGATTGTAAACAAATCATAACACAAGTATTCCTTTGGAAGGGATGTGCTTGCAAGAAGGGGTGAGTGGGGTCTAATATGGAAACAATTACATGAGAGAAGGTGACTCATTGCACAGGAATTCTGTACAAAGTTTTTTCATATCTCTTTGTTCATCTACAGGTCAACATAATTTACGCAATTGCAGAATACAACTGCTATGTCAGAATGGGTATTGTAGCCTACACATGGTGCTTGACAAAGTTCAGCATTTCTCTTTGTTTAAAGACATTTTTCAAGCGTGACCTGATTTGTACATTTTGAACAAGTAACAGCCTAAGGGCTCTATTGAATATGTAAGGCTGAAGCACTACAGATTCCGCAATAGAAATGTAAAGGTAATTTCTGATTGATGCAGTGTTTACTGTGAAAGCAGTCTCCGCTGAGGCGGGAACATTGCCTTTAAATTTCATTCACGCTGTAAAGCTGAACTTCTGCGATGCGGATTGAATAGAGCCCTAAGTCTATGAGCAGTGTGACCCAAATCCTGTAATGAATCCTATTTGTGTACTGTTGATATTCCTATTCATGCCCTTAGTTTACATTAGTCATTGACACTAAGTTCATTAAAAAAGGAAGCTGACAAAGTCAAAATGTATAATAAGGTCATTGGGATGTTTACCTATGGTGAGAATGCTGACTTCCACTGTGTTCATTATGTAGAGTAAGATTTCATTAGAGAAACCAACCTGACTTGTAATTTCAGTCAGGGATTAAATATATTGAGACATTTCTCACAGCAGTTTCAGTTTGATTTTACATGATTGACAGAGGGATAAATGGGGAGCAAGCGGTCCATGGTCTGGTAGTGCTGAGACCTAGACATGAGGGTATCAACAGCATTACCTTTCTGTCAGGAGCTGTGCCCTTCTCCCAGGGATATAGCCACAGCCACACCCTTCTCAGCAGTGAGCTCTGCTAATGTTTCATCCGTGAAGGAAAATCTAGACCATAGAGGGCCAAGTGGCCGTATTAGTTAACACTCTTGAACAGTCTACTGATCTTGTGAAAATATGTTTTAAAAAGCCTCCTCAGACATAAATTGAATAAAGGATTATTTCTTGCACAATAAGGAAATGGTTTGGACAAAAGCTATGCAATCTGCTGCTACTCATGTGCTCAGCGGTGCTAACGTTAACAAATGTTACAACAAGAAAAGCATATGACCTGAAGCATTAGCCAGTATATGACCTGATATGATGAGTTGTATAGACAATAAGGTGACTTCCTGGTCATTCACTACTTTGGTTTAGCCTGAAGGGTCTCAATGAATAATTACAAGCCTGATAGGTCGTGGTGTAACAGATTCATTCAGATGATTATCTTGATAGAGCTGCCATTTCGAACAAGATGTGTGGGAGTTTCAAGGGTGGCTAGACAGTTTAAAATATTGTTATTTTGTAGCTTTACCTTTACATACCTTTAGTTACTTACAATATATTACCTTTCCAATGCCTGGTACAGTAAATTATTTTGATATTCAACTTCATCCTAGATTTGTCCACATTTCTGCTACTTCAACTGTTATAGGTGATAATTATGACGTGTAAAACCCAAATTTTTGCCAACAACTGTGTTGTGGAAAGTTCTCCGGCATGCACAGCTGATACCATCACAATAATGTTTTGTTCCGGATACAAAATTATACGCATTCATGTCCAATGTATTTAGTATATCACATCACACCCATAAAGGTTGGATGTCACAAACTATCGTTAATGTTAGTTCAAATACCTAGCAATGAGAAACTTACAGTGGTTACTTCTAAAATAGCAATGACACATAATAGCCAAAGCTGCCTGCATGGTAGCTAGTGATTACCCTAGTCAACGACAAGCAATGTCAAATTGTTCATCTGAAGTTCAAGACGTTTGGCCACAAGGTAAGTACAATTGTTGAAATGTTTCACAGTGTAGGCATGATAAATTGTGAGAACTGATGTAAAATTAACAAACTACTGGCCTCTCAACTAGATGAAAGACCTAGTCACATGGGGCATGGTTATGTTGCTGGTCTGGTTACTGCAGCTGCTCTGGTTTGGAGGGATCATATAAACATTACACTATCTGTCCATGTAATTGTTCCCAAATCTTGTTTGACAATGTTTTTTATTGCAGACACTTCACATGCTTCCTGAACATAGCTGAGCCTTTTTGGCACTGTTGTAAATACTACAACTCAGCACTCATTAAATCTAGTGCCGAGTATGGGATGTTTCCAGTCTTTGGTACTGTCTCTGATCACTCTCTAAATGCAATCGCCACACATGCCATATGATGATTCATGGCTCAACCACACAAATGTGGGGTTTCCCTTGTTTCAATGGAAAGTGCCTTACTTTTAAATGGATAATTTTCCATTTTGGCTTTATTGAAATGAACATATTAATTGAATTGATGAGCTGAAGGCCAAAGAGGGACCTCTGTGTTGAGGTGGATCCTGAGTCAGCAGGATGGTCTTCTTCTGTAAGGAAAGTGTCAAAGGGTGAAAGGGAGCATTTTATAGTGTCATGACTGAAATGTTAGGTTTATTTACATGCAATACCAGTTACCTCAAAAGCCCATTGATACAATAATGTATTGTATTAATATTTTCAGATTCTGAAAAGAAGTCTACAGTTTAAAACTTAGACCCTGCGGGACGGTTGAGCTAACATAGGCTAATGCGATTAGAATGAGGTTGTAAGTAACAAGAACATTTCCCAGGACATAGACATATATGTCATTGGCAGAAAGCTTAAATTCTTGTTAATCTAACTGCACTGTCCAATTTACAGTAGCTATTACAGTGAAATAATACCATTATATTGTTTGAGGAGAGTGCACAGTTTTGAACATGAAAAGTTATTAATAAACAAATTAGGCACATTTGGGCAGTCCTGACACACAATTTTGAACAGAAATGCAATGGTTCTTTGGATCAGTCCAAAGCTTTGCACATACACTGCTGCCATCTAGTGGCCAATATCTAAATTGCAACTGGGCTGGAATAATACATTATGACCTTTCTCTTGCATTTAAAAGATTATGGTACCAAAAAAAATGTATTATCTTTTACCAGATCTAATGTGTTATATTCTCCTACATTCCTTTCACATTTCCACAAACTTCAAAGAGTTTCCTTTCAAATGGTACCAAGAAAATGCATATCCTTGCTTCAAGGCCTGAGCTACAGGCAGTTAGATTTGGGTATGTAATTTTAGGCGAAAATTTAAAAAAAGATCAAACTCACTAGAGTGGACTTTTGGTAGGAAAAAGGTAAAAGGCAGACAGGTATATACAATTACAACCTGCTGAAAGACTGTCCAGGGACAGGACGAATCAAACCTCAGTCCATGTCTCCAAGCGGTCCTCAATAGAAAACAACCTGCTTCCAATTAGAGTACAATCCACACGCCAAATCAATCTCTCTCCTTCCCTCACTCTTTGATTACTTCAGAAAATATTTATATTTCCTAATAACTTGAGTTTAGTCCAATGGCCCATGATTAAGTCCAGACTCAGACGGTGAAGGCAGCGAAAACATTGTATTTTCTGTATGTGCTCACATTTGCCTCCAAATAGAACCTTGCAATGTATGCTATAAAAATGTCAGTTTCAGCTGTGTAATAAATAGATATTGAAAGCTTGTACAAACCATTTTTTAAAGAATTTTACACTATTGTTTCATGTTAAAGATAAACATAAATTGTGCAAGTCATGACAAAAGAAGGCATTTTTCATTGTTTGTTAATGTCGCCAATTCCATCTGGCCTTCACGACAGACATGAGAATGAGAATAATTGTGTATCAATTCAACATTACGAGACAAATACAGCTGAAGTAAGTTGCTTTGTAGATTTTATTAATGTCTTAAAATTTGTGATCCACAATTTAAAGATAGTATTATTCATTAGTATTGGTGTAAATCTATAAATTATGTTAAAACATGACAACATAAGATCTGCAATAAAGCAATTTCTAATGGTTTTACAAATCTTTACATCTTAATCTATTATCTGTGATATAGTTTTGCAAAAGGTCATCAAGTGTACGCTATTTACACCAGGTCATCTAGAATCATTCAGTTCATCAATTAACATGATTTTCAGAATTTAGTTTAGTTTAGTCAAAAGTTGAGTCAATAGTTTAGTCAATGGCCACATTGGGCCTTCAAATAAAACAATGACTGTAATCAATCTCTTTTGGCATAAAGTGAATGTACACCAAAGCACACTTTTCCCGACAAATCCTTTTAATCTTCACCATCACATTTCAATAGGTGGCCACATCCCTACCATGTCTCAGCAGTCTGACTCTCAGGAAAGCCAGGAGCAGATCTGTCAACTGGAGGTCACCAGTCACCGAGGGGGGAGGGGGGGGGGGTACATTGGGTGAAACAAAAAATGTGATGCTTTCATTTGGTCAGAGAAAGAAAATTCAGATATTATTATTACACAGTAATAGCATCATGGTCGTAGCATGGAAAAAGAGCATGGCTGGTTGTTGGCTCCCAAAGACCATAACAACACTTGAACAGGTTAACTCTTTTCCTGGCTATATACATCATAATCATCATGATTTCAACTATACCCAACATTTATAGGAAATGTAGTGGATGGGAGAGAAAGCACCCTGGCAATCCGCCTAAAGAGGGATCATTGAAACAAATGAATCCATTGCTGTTTAAATTGACACGGTAATCCATCATTGGCAAATCGAACTCTGTGAGCTATCTTGAAACTGCTGCCTTCTTAGATTGGCCCGCAGGGCAAACAGACACAGAGAGCAAAGAGAGTAGTCTACACTGCTGAATGAACTCCATAAACACCCAGAACGCCCCCCCCCACCCCCACCCCCACCTCCACCCATACACATATACTGTACTCTACACACAGCTTATTGAGCAGTTCTTTAAACATGATAATTTATTACTTCAGAGTCAATCATTAGTGATATACAGTACTTGTTCATTGAAGAAGAATATGTTTTACAAAACATCACATACGAAGAGGAAACTATGTGTGTGTGCTGGTGATGGTTAACACACCAAGTGGTTGACATTTTGCCCATTCATTTTAATATATACTGCAACTGTATTTTTATTTTCAATTACACTCCCTTACCCCAAATGAGATTTAACCATTCCTCAAATGTAATGTTAAGCCACTACGTGTTCTGATTTCTTACAACGTCAACGAATGCGGTCTTTCAGGGGCCCATGTAGCCTGCTATGTTATTTACCTTTCATTTTGCCCAGTTCTTTGCCATTTAGGCATGCGTTTTACCCACAATCTCCTCTTTCACCTAAAAGCAACAGAAGATTATACTTTAATCTGGTTTGTTTTATTAAAGATGGACAAATAATCTGCTGACTATTAAACAATTAATATTCAAGAACAAACTATTTATGAGGTGCAGTAAACATTGCTTTAATGCTGAATTCATAAGATCAGTCATGTTTAAGATGTTGGTGTAGATATGACATTGCTACACACACAAGATGCCTTAACAAAGTGCTCATGTTCATAATCAATGTAATCAAAATGATAATGTGTAATCATGCTCAGAAAAACATTTACAAATGGTAGATACCCGGACAAATATAATGACACTGCAAGTAGATTGTGTATCTCACGTATGCATAATAAATAAGTGCAACATTTCAATGAATAATTTAAGTCACATAGCATTATGAGACACTACAACCTTATTTGTATAGATTATAATAGTTTGATACTATTGACTAAGTTTACCTTAAAGTAATACAGTAGCATCAAGTTCTACAGTATATATGTAAAAGTCACACTAAGAATCCCTGAAAGTAATTCCTCTAATCTTTGTAACTATTCAAAAGCCTATAATACAGTTACAACCAAATTAAATAAAATCATGTTTTTATCCGCAAAGAAGTCTGGCTTGATGCCCAAATATGTTGTAATTTGTTCAACAACATTACCTTCAGCATTAAGACAACTCTGCTGCTTTGGGAATTATGGAGACGGAGGCAGAGCCGTTCTTCACAGAACAATGTGCTCTCATGCTGCACTCTGCGTATAACAAAAGCATCAGGACTTCATGTTTCATGTTTTCATGTACTAATTTATCTACAAAGTTAATAGTCTGAAAATGAGTCTGAGAAGCATGAATTTGACCTTAACGTCCCCACTTGAATGGTCCATTATAAACTTTATCATAGTGGAATTAGAATCATATGTGACACTGCATGACTATGTTTTTAAGAGAAAGTTGAGAAATGTACATGTTTGTTTTTAAGGACAGTTGACATGCCACTCAAGAAGAAAGACCAATAAAGGGCAGGGCCACTAGAGCTCCTATCCTGTCACAGATTATTGGAGCTCATTTGTGAGGGCTGTCTGTCCACCTGTCAAACTGCTTCACTGAAGAGAGCCATTGAATCAATGTCAATTCTGTTGGAAGGAAATGAGGGCCGAGGGAAAAATACAAGTTATATCCCAGGACAAATTACATTAGAACACAGGGCTCCCGAGTGGTGCAGTGGTCTAAGGCACTACATTTCAGTGCTAGAGGCATCACAGCAGATACCCTGGTTCAAATCCAGGCTGTATCACAACCAGCTGTGATTGTGTGTCCCATAGGGCGGTGTACAATTGGGATGGTGTAGGTAATACATTGTAAATATGAATTTGTTCATAACTGACTTGCCTATTTTCATTAAAAATGACACTAGGAGCTAGTATGCTCAGAAATTAGGTGAAGAGAACATAACTCCACTATCTACAAAAAAATATGACTTGTTTCTGTAATACAGAGCTATGACTATACTATTAATAACTTACAAGTAAATACTTCAACACTAGCATAATTGTTGTGTAGATTCAACTAGACATTTGATTATTCCCATTTTGGGATTCCTGATAGGCCTATAGGTTATAGAGTGAGATTCACACAGACTAAAGTGTTGCCAGTGGTTGGCCTCTGACTTTTTTGGGGGAGGACAGTTGTTTCCCCCTTGACTCCTTGTCATCTAATTCAATCAGCCTCTTCAACTTGATTAGCCGGGTTAACCTTTGCACCCAGTCGGGTCTGGAGGGGTTAATCAGGCTGGGATCTAAGAGACCTTCAGGTCAGTATCCCTCTGAAGGACTTGCTGAAGGCAAAGATAAGATTAAAGTGAACTTTCATCCTTGTCTTGCTGCCTCTCCCCAATGCACGGAGGCTAACCTGCCCCCGCCTGATCCCACTATTCCAGTATTGCCGACTCCTTAAAGCCTACATTATTATTCAGAATAGATTCCCCTTTTCTATAAAATATAGTTAAGTTGGGAGGTAATGCATATACTGTTGTGTTTGAGTGCAGCTCCGTCAACAAGTAGGGCTGTAGGCAACACATTTTTCAAAATGTCCGTCAATTCATTGACTACACATGATTTTAGTTGAACAAAAGGTGTACTGTTTTTCATTTGTTAGTTTAACCTGTAACACGAGTGAAAGGTTTTTTAAAGGACGACCATGAATCTCAACCACTGACTCGGCCATTCACTCTCTATCGAACTGCGCTCATCTGTGCGCGCATTGTTTTACAAACAATAATAAAGTGATTTACCGCTTTTCCGTGCTATGAGCATGACAAATCGTTAAAGATCCTGCAATTTGTGTGTGATCAGTAACTATTTAGTGTGGCGAGTCAGCGTCATCCTCGAGTCTCGTCCTAATCGATGTAGGTGCGCTATTGCGTATAGTGGCTTCCCGTGCCCCTATGCTTGAGATTCTGTCTTGAGGAGAGCATTTTCCCCAAGAAGTGCACCAGCACAGATAAAGAAAATGCTTTTTGTAACTCTATCATTGATTCTTCATAGACATAGGGCCTATATTTATCCAGAGAATGTGAAAAAGGATAGGACAAAGATTTTAGTAGCTTACTTTTCAACTCACAAAACATCACATAGAATGTTGGCCCACTAGTTGTATTTCTTTACAACTTTCGTTGTCCAGACATGACTCTATAGGCCTAACCCGGCTGATCTACAAAAGTAACGGTTTATATATGGAAGCGTGAAGGGCAATTAAGGCCATATGAAAACGTAAACTTCACAGTTTTAGGAACAAAAACTGCATATCTACAACCATCTAGTCTCTCTCTCTTTCTCCCTCTCTCTCTCTCTCTCTCTCTCTCTCTCTCTCTCTCTGTAGAGGTCATGTCACATCACACTCTTTCCCCCTTTTCTCCCCCTCCCTCCCTGTCTTTCTCTCTGTGTGTTAATGGAAGTACATTTGTAGACATATGAGGATGAGATCCTACTATCAGAGAAGGTATATCTGTCAATTGAAATGCGCCCATTTGAAAGCAATCCTCTCCTTCCCCTGTTCAATAACAACAGTTAGTGTTTTGTCAACCGCAACAAAAATAATAATAGTCATAATATTAAAACAGCAATAATTGGCCTACCAATAATTGCAATTGTTACCGGTATCATTGCTGTAATAATAATTATAGCCTAAAAATAATAATAATAATAGTTTTCGTGTCACCGCATCTGCCATCTAAAACTGATATTAATTTGTGTTTCATTTAATTAATTAATTTAGCTTTCAACATATGTGTTTAATTGCCATTTTGCTATATCACATTTTACAAGTTTTGGTTATCCGCTTCTGTCAGCTCATCGATTCATAATATATTGTTGTCAAATTAATTTTACGTTCATGATTCTAACATAAATGAAGTGATAATGTATAAAAGCATCCCTAGTTTCAATACAAACAGACAGGTGTCTGACTATGTGTAGTCTGACTTCACCCCTCCCATCCAGCACACAAAAAGCAGCGGCATACAGGCGCGTTTTAACCCATAGCCTAGCCTACAGTAGGACAGAAAGGAAAGACGCACAGGAGCATTTTCTTACTGTTTTACTTTTGTCATTTTTAAAGACAGCCATAACAACCGCTACTTATGTTATGAAGACAAGACAATTTACATTACAAGGTTGAAGTTCAGCACATAAGTTTAAAAATGTAGTGACTGTGATTAATCCTTTGTCAGTCTTACGTTTTTTGCTTATTGTTCTTCAAATAAACTCAAGTATTTTTGTGATTCATTCCATCTGGTGGAAAGTACACCTTCCCGTCTATTCTCGACATTATATCGAAAAGAAAGAGAAGACTAGTATATTCTGATAAGACAGAAGATGCATCATGCTGCGGACGAATCGACCTATGCATTTGGTACGTTTGTGAGAATAGCCTATACATTTTTGTCTACAATAATCTCACAATATATATTTTTTAACACATATAGGTGCCTTTAGGCGTATACATAATGTGTTTCTGCTCAATATGTATTCCCATTAACATTTAATTAGACAATAATTAGCATGTTATGCGTTATAGTATCTTTATGCCTGCGCCTGGTAAGGTTCATGAGGTGTTTGTGATATTTTATGCTAGAAATGTGTTTTATGACTAAACAGCTTTTTGATGTATCCATTTTGATAGTCGTTCTATTTACGACCGAAACAATTGCCTAATGCCAAGCATGTTTTCACATTCAAACATTTCATTCATGAAACAAATATGCCAAACTGTTCATACTCACCAATGGAGTGGTCAAGTAGAATCCACAATAAAACGATACAATAAACTGCAGACAGTGATATAATTTAGACCATGCAGTTTGCTTTAGAATGAAAGTGTTACGCTCAAGACCAATTATCAGCCTATATCAATCAATGATTAAAAGCAAAATACAAAAAATCCCTGTGCCTACGGAGCTCAGGCTATGTTTATGAAAAGGCGAAACAGTGATCAACACGCATACCTCGATGACGTCCAAGTCAATAAGAAGACATTTTCTTAAATATGAATCAGTTAGAAATGGGCGCACGCTACTTTGGTCACTGTGAGAGACGAGAGACCCAGGCAGTTTCCATGTCGGAAGGCTCCTCCGAATTGAATGTTGATTTGAGGCAGAAACGATACATACGCTAGGGGGCACTCAGATACTGTAATAGATCCTGTCTGCTGTATTGACAGCATATGCTCCATTTAGCTGTGTACATTTTTCACAGGACCCAACTTTGACAGACCCTGGTGATTTTGAAAGTACCAGCTAAAAATGCTCAGACTAGAAACTTCTAGGAGCACATAGGGGCCACTTTAGGCTATATACTTCATAGATATGCTTTGTCTTCAAATGAAACACCATTCACTCAGGCATTTGTGATATTATGTACAAATTGTAGATTAGGATATACCTATAATTAAAGTGCATTGAGTTTTTATTTTTGGGGCAGAAACATTTAATTTAGACCTATACTATCGTGATATAGTTTAACAATTTGCAATACAGTCCATGAATGTTGTTATAGCCTAGAATCATGAACCAATAAATAAAACAATAGCTCATCATAGCTCGGGATTTTCTAAATTACGAGAGAGGTCTCAACTCTCATATAGGATAGCCTATGTTATATTTTATATATTCATGATTAAAATCCCTCGTGCTTGGGTTTCCTTTACTGTAGCTCTATGAAAAGCAATTTTATCATATACTTGCAAATGTGAAGGCTACACATATTCATAATTATCATAACCAGAAGTATCAACAACTATCTTGTCAGTCAGAAATAGTCTACTAATAGGCATTTGACTAAATTGACTGAAAGAAACCGTGATGTAGCCTGTTCGGGAATAAGATTATATTGTAAGAAAAATGACCATCCCAACACTGTGATTGAACATAGGCTAAGTTGTCTGATAATATGCCTGAATCAGCCTAATACAATAATAATAATAGTCCTAACTTTATTTGTATAGCACCTTTCATACAGCTCACGATAGATTTAGAAAGCCTATGTAGCATATATACAAATGTGTTGCAACGAGAGGACTTACAATTTTCAATAAGGTTTAACAATCATTTTCACTTACAGATGCATATCCTGCATTCAATTGTATGCCGTAATTGTTCATCATTTATTTTGTGAAATGCCATAACCTATAATAATGGTTCATTTTAACTTCTGATAGGCTACTTCTATTGCATTCGGCTATTTCTAATGTAATGGTAGGCTAGATACAAAAGTTTGAGTTAAATGCAGGAGCACTATATGCTACTGCATCTCATGAAAGCCTTTATCAGACGCAATATATAGGCTACACCTGAGAGAGGTCAGGGTGATATTTTGGTGTCTGATATATATCAGACATAGGCTATATCAGAGGCAATATCAGACATATATCAGACGCAAAAATACCATCCTCACATCTCTCAGACTATTACATTTCAGGCAAATATTTATTAGGCAACCGACTTACTTTAGGCTACTCAGTAACTTACAAACACATACCAAGAAACAGTACGTGGTCAGAGAATGTAATCATGGAACATTTAGAACTTTATATGTGTATTTCATGAAAATCGGTGAATTGGGAGCATGGTCCTCTCCTTTAACATGTCTCCTTTTAGGACCAAGCATCTTCTCGACACCTATCCTTGCTTTGGCAAGGCACCAAGTAGCACAAGTGCCGACTAGCCAATGGGGTTCAGGGGGAGGTCCGTGAGCTCTGACCAGTCAAACACAGTCACTTTCCTTATATGGCAGCTCATCTCCATGGTAACGTGTGCTAAGTTGCAGCAGTCGTGTCAAAGTTCACTATATAGAGAGCTCAGTGAGCTGATCAGAGAGAAAGCATTCTGCTAGCCCAGCTCCTACAATTCGCAATCACTTCCTAACCTCACCCTTTTTAACATATTTGATCACTTTGATTCTCTGCTCTTTTTCAAACGATTTTTCCTGCATGAAGGAGGTTCTATAAGTTGTGATCTTTTTGTTTTATTATCACTTGCTTGTCGGAGAGTTGACTTCATAGCATTGGCTTCAGCTGCGCGCTGCTGCTCGCACCACCTCACAAGAAAAGGGAGAAGCAGCAATATTTTTTTTACCAGTTGATGATTTTCTTCATGACTTGAGCTGGAACTTGATAGCGCTCTGCTGCTAGTGTGTAGCCTACATCAATTGTGTGTTTTATGCTGCTGTCACGTCGCCTATACGTTCAACTTACTGCTTCGTTTCTTGAATAGGCTACCTCATTTCATTATTGCAATCATTTGCTCTTTTTTTTCTCCATTTCGAGTCTCCTGAATGGCTGACTGCAAGCGCCCCTGGACTTGGCCTCTAAGCGCAATGCTGCGAATCAGCTCGCCATCACATCAGTTTTAAAACGTGTGCTTAGCATCGTCTATAACAGCAATACAATTTGACATTTTCGCCAGATTCAACGGACAATCGACATCAGTAAGCTTTTGTCATTTATTTATTTGACTATTAATTTTGATTACAGCGTGCTGCATTCTTTTGAGAGAACAAGCACGGCGAAACCAAAAACGGCAGACAAAAAGTTTCCTTACGTTGACTGATAGATATGGCAATGGTAGTGTGGAGAGGCTCCCAGGACGATGTGGCTGAGACCCAAGGTACCCTTTCTTCGCAATCTCAAGGAGGACTATCCCTTCCGACCCCTCAGTTGAATCTGTCAGGCTCTCAGGTCGCCCCTCCGACCCCTCAGACACCAGTCCAAGGACCCCCGAACAACACTGTACAGTCTACGCCGACAAACCAGACGACGCAGTCGGAGAAACAGCAGCCACAGCACATAGAATGCGTGGTTTGCGGGGATAAATCTAGTGGTAAACACTATGGCCAGTTTACTTGCGAGGGGTGCAAAAGCTTCTTCAAACGGAGCGTACGAAGGAACCTCAGTTACACATGCCGTGCCAACAGGAATTGTCCCATTGACCAGCACCATCGCAATCAGTGTCAGTACTGCCGCCTCAAAAAATGCCTGAAAGTTGGCATGAGACGGGAAGGTATTGGAATTTTTATTTTCTTATTGATGTATTTGTCCTGTATGTCGTGCGATGAATTTATTATCTTAATTAATAATTGTATGTGTGGCCGTCTCCCATATTCTCTCCCCGACTCTTCTTCCCAAGGCTGTGCGGCCGAAGCACGCAATAGAGCCGCCTGCATTTAGTGCTCTACACCGAGCTTAACAAACCTCCATTTTCGCGTTCGATTAAAGAGTTATATTTCTTGAGCTCCCTATTAATAATGTGGCCTTCAGAAACAATAGTCATACGAGTTTGGATGTAGATTATTAGAGCTGACCCGTCCCCTTGGAAGAGACAAAATGGATATGCGTCTGTATTTGAATACAAGCACATAGAGGCTACAGCGCTATTATGGCGAGTGTGGAGTGAAGAGACAGCGTGTTTAGATCCCACACTATGTGTCGTGTTAATCTTGACCAAAAAACGGAGCTGTACATAGAAAAGGGCATATGTGTATCTTTACAATTGTTCTATTCAATGATCAGTCGAAAATATTAGTCAAAATAAAATTAGCTGAATAGATTGCTAAGTAGGTTAAGGGTTACAACATGCAATAACTGCCTTGCCTTTGTGCTTCTATTCAGTTAGCTCATGTTGTTGTAGTCCAACAACAAAATGAGAATGTTAAATACAGATTTGTACTTCTAAAATGTTCCATAGAGCATCATGACTTTTCCGGGCAATATGCTTGTATCGATCTCTACAGTAATTGAAAGTCATTGTTTGCATAGCCTACTTCATATTAGGCTATAATTGTTGTAACCTATGTAGGCGTATTGTTTTTGTTTATAATGTTGGATCCATAGATTTCATCATAGCAGTTGAATAGCAAAAGCAATGTCTAAACTCGTATTCAGTATGTGTATTCCTCGAACTGCTATAGTGTAACAATATTTGCCATAGCGTCCTGTCAGAAGGGTTACATGTCTCTTGATGTGTAGAATTCAGGCATCAATATCTGCAGTTTCTCTTTTTACTGCAGCGGTGCAACGGGGACGGATGCCACCCACACAGCCACACCATGGCCAGTTCGCCTTGACAAATGGGGACCCACTCCACTGCCATTCCTACTTATCCGGATATATCTCTCTACTGCTGAGAGCGGAGCCCTACCCAACGTCCCGGTATGGCAGTCAATGCATGCAACCCAACAACATCATGGGCATCGAGAACATATGTGAACTGGCGGCCAGGATGCTGTTCAGCGCCGTGGAGTGGGCCAGGAATATCCCCTTCTTTCCAGACCTTCAGATTACTGACCAGGTGGCTCTTCTGCGGTTGACCTGGAGTGAGTTATTTGTGCTCAACGCCGCACAGTGCTCCATGCCTCTCCATGTGGCTCCACTTCTGGCGGCGGCTGGCCTACATGCCTCCCCCATGTCTGCGGACAGAGTGGTCGCATTTATGGACCACATTAGGATCTTCCAAGAACAAGTGGAAAAGCTGAAAGCTTTGCACGTTGACTCTGCTGAATACAGCTGCTTAAAGGCAATTGTGCTCTTCACATCAGGTAAACTCCAAATTGCATCAGAATATTACATTTCCAGTTATGCAGTATGAGAATGTGTTTAGGTCACGTGTGCTTGAACTTTCACGGTTTGAAAACAATATAGGCTAGGCATGCAATGAAATATATAAAATGAGCAAAGTTTGCAAATGCCTGGCCTGTCTTAAAATCCCATAGAGCATATAAGCTTTCAACTAACCGCCTGTAGGCCTATATCAATGCACTGTTGGGCATTAGTCATAAAATGGCCAATCATTTGCCTTTACTGATTGGTCAGGCATAGCCACACACTTGATTCAATTTACATTCTGAGTACACGCTGTCAACAAAATAGGCTGCTCTGAAAGATAACTTTGACCCACATCATAAAAGTCACTAAACTAGTATTTCAGCAAAGACATGCCATCACAAACAAACTGTCGATATTTGATTGAAAATTAAATTTTGAGAATAATTTACATACCTTTAAGATATATTGTATATTCTATGTGGATTCACTTGTTTGTATTTATAATGCATTGACAGATATTAATGATGTCACGCTCTAAGGGGGTGGGGTATAGCAAAGGAAAGACGGGCCTAATGCTCCATTTGTTAAACCACGGCATACAGCATACAACGTAACCTATTCACGCCAGGGAGGGCCAGGAATTGTACGGAATAGTTTATTTTATTGACGGTTTGATTAATAGAATAACAACAATTTGCCGTTCTACCACATTTAGCCTGATCACATGACGGACATTTCAGTTATTGTGGGAAAATACTTTTCTATTCCCCTCTGTTCTGTTAGGGAGATCTAGGGATCCAATGCATTTTTTGGACTTCTTCCAAAACTGGGTCATGACCTAGACTTCCCTGCTATATGATTACATTACATAGGTCTGTGAAAATACAGACCTATGCAGAATTAGGCAATGACTTGTCTAATTGATAAGTTGTTTTTACAATAGGCCTACAACATTGTCTTATTTTATATAGCCAACATTTTACAAACTAGGCTATTGGTTTAGGCCTCGCCTATTCTACAAAAATACCTGGGCGGTTTAAACAATATATGTTAATTATATTGCGTGTAGTAAATGTATTCAATGTATTCAATGAATATTTAGAGTTTGCACTGCTACATATCATTGACCGCCATTTTTCTTGGTTATTAAGGTGACTTGGTTAGTACTATCCATGTTAGGGATAGCTTCGGGTTCTAGCCCTTCTTCAAGCCAAATCAAAACGCAATACAGATTTCACCATGTCACAACTCTCTTTCCCTCTCTGCGTGCATTCGTGTGTGTGTGTGTGTGTGTGTGTGTGTGTGTGTGTGTTAACCCAAACTCCTATTCAAATGTAAGTATTTGTAATTAAGTTCAGTGCCTGTCCAGTTTCTTTTGAACAATAGCCTACAGTTTCCAAATATAAGGCAACAGATAATTGCCTGCTCTTATACACTTCGCTAGAGTGACATTAATAATCACATGATATAGGCTATTGATTATGAGACAGTTTCTCAAGAAAACGTGGTACATGCAATGTAAATTCAACAAAATATAGCCTATGTTCGCAAACAGATGGGTGTCTTCTTTAACAATAAAACAATGTAGGCCTACTGAATATGTTAGTGTTGGCGATATTAGTGGCCATAACTTGCTGTTTGATTATGGTAATCACATGCAGTTTGATTGGTTTTTATTGTTTAATCAACATAAAATAGGTTATGTTATAGGCCAGTAATACACCTCAGCGACCAAATTTAACACCGAAAAAGGGGGATGTTTTCTTGAAATTTACAAACATTTTTAAGCGCACCTGTCACGTAATATACCGTATAGCCAACGAGAGAGGTCTTTAGCATTTCTATTAGTGTTCTGTCATAAATGTGTGATGAATTTTTAGTTAATTTGCTTTTTTTTTCAGATGCTTGTGGCCTCTCAGATGTGGCCCATGTGGAAAGTTTGCAAGAGAAGTCACAGTGCGCCCTGGAGGAATATGTTCGGAGCCAGTATCCCAACCAGCCTACACGATTTGGGAAGTTGTTACTTCGCTTGCCTTCGCTGCGCACAGTCTCTTCATCGGTCATAGAGCAATTGTTTTTCGTCCGATTGGTAGGTAAAACCCCAATTGAAACCCTCATCAGGGATATGTTGCTTTCGGGGAGCAGTTTTAACTGGCCCTACATGTCAATTCAGTAAGCAGAAGGAATGAACAAAGGGGGTAAGACTACAATGGTTAGCGCTTCTTTTGTTGAAGGAAAACGGCTGTTACAAGAGCTTGCTTTCACAAAGAAAGACATTGTTGTAAATGACTGTGAATTTTAAAATTGAGACATTCTGCGAACTTTCAAAATGCAGATAAAAGCTCCCAGTGTCATTCGGAACAACTTGCTTCTTATCCATTTTTAAGAAAAAAGAAAACGAAAAAAAATAAGGAAAAGGATTTTGGTAATCCTCAAAAGGAAAATGGAAACTATAAAGTGCATTTAAAATGAACATTTGGAAAAACTTAGGAGAAAATAAAAAAGTACGTTTTCTTTTTCCAAATTACTTGTCCTGTGTCCATGTATCTAGCTGTTTTTTGTACTTTTCTTTTGTTCCTCCTTTCTGGTTCCAAACCGGCCTATGTGATTCTGTAGTACAAGTGGTGTTCTTTTCTAAAACCATGACTTCTTTTGAAACAGTTAAGTAATGTAAAATGTTCTTCAAGAATTAAAACTAAATCCACAGCAATATAGGAAAATGCTTATAACTACATGCTTAATGCTGCATACGCACTTACTCTTAAAATGACACACAATAAACTGGACAAGGGTGTTTTTTCGGAGTTCAGGTTCAACTTTCTGACCCAGCTAAATCATTGCTCTTTCCAATTGAGTATAGACTTTATGTTCCAGGGTTGCCCTGTTTTGTCACTGCTTAGTTGAGCCAGTCGAACCACATCTGCTCTTAACGTTTCATAGAAGATTCAAGGCAAAACAGCTATTGCTGAACAGTGTGTGATATCGGTTACCAGTATGTAGGCTATGCTTTATGAACCCATTTCAACTTTGTGCATCCCCACATGCACCCAGCTCGAAATGTTTTGCATCAATTTAAAGACAGTTAAAAAAAATGTATGAAGCCTCGCTATTGAAGGGTGATTGTGGCTTGTAAATGTAGATGCAAATGAATTATTATTTTAATTTAGGCAGGTAATGCATATAACATTGTGTCTTGCAATGTAGGCCTAAACATCAATGAAAACATCTAGCCATACAATACCTTATTTTGAAATTGGAAAGGTCAAGGGTCATATACCTTTAAGTACAGCTGGAATAGTGTTTAATAGCAGTATTATTATGACATCCCTGAAATGTCACCCTCTATACACTGCAAGCATTAAGTGCCTGAAAAGCGCGAAGTAATTTCTAATCAAAACGTTGTTTCAGTATACAACTTTGGGAACACTATTAGATTTGAAACTTCAGTCTTATGCTTGTGTATTTCACTTGAAAAACGTTAATTAGAGGCAGTATTGTTGTAAATATAGGTCAATTCATTTCAATGAATTTTCCTTTATACAAAGTATGTGATTAAGAAAAACTGTGTTTGCTATTTTTTCGGTAATACAACGTCTTCAATTCAGTGGCAGACTTAGCTAGTATCACTGAAAGTTATGTTTGTAATGTATATACATATTAAGACAAAAATGTTTTCTTTTTCATGTATTTAGACTGTGAATGCATGGCCACAGGTCGCTAACCTATTTTACCTTTGATATATATAAATGTAAATGTTTTTGACTGTATAGATATAATCTGTGCATTCAGTACACTAGCCCTTGTATTTAAAAAAGAAACAAAATGTTCAACAATAGGCTAAGACTAAACAGGGTGAGCTGGTCTGGAAAGCTATTTTGACTTAGTGTTCTGCTCCTTTGGTCTGTGACAAATGCCTTGTGTGCGTGTGTGTGTGTGTGTGTGTGTGTGTGTGTGTGTGTGTGTGTGTGTGTGTGTGTGTGTGTGTGTGTGTGTGTGTGTGTGTGTGTGTGTGTGTGTGTGTGTGTGTGTGTGTGTGTGTGTGAGAGAGAGAGAGAGAGAGAGCGAGAATAGGTGAGTGAGAGAGAGAGAGAGTGTGTGTAAGAGTGTGTGTGAAAAAAATGTGTCCTTGTTTTTGGGGCTTTTCTTCAACACACGAGACACCATGTTGTGGTTGGATAAAAAGGGATCATATTGTGTAGGTGATTGAACAGTGCTCTTCGGCTGTTTCCATGCCACATATGGACCAGAGAATGATACATGATTGTAATTATGAACAGTTTAAACTGACCCACGTTTTTATATAAATATATAAAAATATATGACTGCAGGGTATTGATAACGTATAGATACTTTTTTTTAATGATTATGATTATTATGATTATTAATTGCAAGTGATATATGTGAGTGTGTGTGGAAGTTTATAGTTGAACACAATTCTTGTTTGTTTGTGTTAGCTTATTGTAAACAAGCATTCTGCTGTAAATTTGTTCTTGGTATTAAATTATAATTTATGAATTTGAAAAAAATACGTATTTCCATGTTTTCTTATTACTAATCAGTCAAAATCGTGTGTGCGTGAGAGAGAGAGAGAAAGAGCGCGAGAGAGAGCGAGACAGAGAGAGTGAGAGAAAGGCTTTTGGGTATGGCCAATTTTTGGCCTCACGAATTGAAGTGAACTTGGCCTATGTGTACCATTGCAGAGGAGAGGACTGTTCGTATGTAGGTTTCATTTATATTTGTACATAGCCTTGGTGCTTTTGCACATTATATAAAATTCCTTTAGTGAACTTATAACACCTCGCCGAATAAGGCAACCCTGCAGGTACTGGCAGGTCTGACTTGAGTTCATAAATAAAATGCTACAGTGGACGTTAAAAATATGTCCGAAATGCTATATTTATAGGCTACCCTATGTTTTTACCGGAAGCAGCAGACAATATATAGGCTGTCGTTTGCTTGATTTTACTACACTAGTACCACCTCTACCTCTCTAGTTGCGTATTAGGTGACATTTGTGTTGTGTGTAAAGCGAGATCAAGCGTGCGATCCCCCAGCCTTAAAGCGCACTTTAACTCGATGTCCTATTAGTTGAGTCAATATGGCGTCTTGCAATCCAACGCATGCTACGGCTCCCCGGAGCAAAGCAGTTTTCCATAATAGAAACCACATTGCTTAAGAAATAGACCCCCTTCATCGAGACCCAGAGCCTCAATAAAACTATCGGAGGTATTCAACTATATCTTCCATGATTAGTAGGCCTAACCAGCACTGAGTATCTTGCAAAATCGTGAATTATGAATTGTTGTCTTCATGATAGAATTTGACAAAAGCCTGATGATTATTTCATTACTTACTAATGCCCAGCACCTTCAAATATATACGTTTTAAGTTCAATATGCCTATTCTGTGTACAATTTCTGTAAGAAAAAATAGTAAACAACAGGCTATTTCATATTATCCAAGACAAATGGCCTATAGGTAAATCATATTTTATTCTTTATTGTATTAATACTACATTTGAGATTATTATTAGTAGTGTTACTACCACCAGTAGACCTACTACTACCACTACTACTACCACTAGACCTACTACTACCACTACTACTACCACTAGTCCTACTACTACCACTACTACTACTACTAGCCTACAGATTACTACTACAATAAATATACAGCACCAGATAAAGGACATAAAAGTGTAGCCTAAACCACACTGTGCAACACAGTGTCAGGATTTATTTGTGTAAATAAATCAAATTTCAGACGACTTTACTATTTCTCAGATTGCAAAGGCATCCCACCATGCTTCTGTCTAATTAATGGTGAAAGTGAACTAAATCTAATTATGCTGTAATTCCATGCAGTTTGTGTTTGTCCCTGTTAGTGTTACTAAATTGTGACTACAATGAAAGGATTGTTTATGATTGGCCTTATACGACATGTTTTACGTTTTTTTGATGCAGACATTCCACCTGTCAATGTATCTTTGCAACCTTTTGAGATCTGAGACCATAGGCCTAGATACAGTACAGGAAATATACTGTATGTACTTGCACGTTTTATGTCACTAAATATCTTAGGCCTACATGTAATAGGTCTAAAGTCATTAGGCCTACAACTCAGAAATCGTATGAAAAGGGCAATATTAATTGTCTTATTTTCTTTGGATTTTTAATGAATTGCTTTACGATAATAGCCCGGTAGGAATACATTTTAAGTAATTCGGATCATGGCTTCACCGGACTGATTTTAGTTGACAGAGCGTGTGTTGAGGCTGAACTCTATAATTTGCACTTCTGTTCATTTATTAGCGTTGGACAACGAACTAATGAGGTCTCCCTCAGTACAATGTCACTTTTATTTATTTCCTCGTGAAAAAAACAAAACATTTTGAATTTAAGAATAATATATTTATTTCATATAGCGCTTTCATTATACATGTATTCTCAAAGACGCTTGAAAACAAAACAAAAAACAATGTATATATAGTTATTGGGCTGAACAAAGGTCTTGAACAGAGGCTGGCGTCAGGTCAACATCCAACTCCGGTGGGCTCCACGTAGGCCAAGCCTACAACAGTCTCCTGAAAGTCAGTCAATATGCCTGTGATATGCCTGTGTCCTGCACGAGCACTGCAAACACTGCATGAGCTCTGCAAACGAACAACCAACACTGCTTTGTAATCTCATTGATTGTGAGATTCCTAACGTTTTTTCTTCTTCTTCAGTATATGTATGCCTGTAGTCTATGTATGTAGCATATGTGTATGTTTGTATGTTATATGTTTCTCTGTTTGCATAGGCTGTGTGTAGGCCTAGCTAAGTATTTGCATGTGTGCGTGCTGTGCGTACTTGTGTGCTTGCGTGCGAGCAAGGCGTGTGCATGTGTATCGTTTATATGTAAAAATGTCATGTTTGTGATGAAAAACGTGGGAACATTAGGCCTACGTCAAAGGCAAAGTACCCAAATGATGACCGCGCTTAAAGTCAAATTACAGCATGATTTATAGACTTAACTGTGTTTCGTACTATTATTATCACTATCACGGTGTTATCAATGTGCTGCTCATAAACCTTAGTCCACATCTACAAAGCAACGGTCCAGTTCCAAAACGCTCCTGGACAAAATGTGAAAGGTCGAGACAATAGTTAGCTGATGATTTCATAATCATGCTCGTCCCTCTATTTTATACTGTTGTTTGTTTTGACTTTTCTTTAGATTGCAGGCCAATTGATAAAGTAGCCTATACATAATGTGGTGGCCCGGCACGACCGGCAACCCACTATTTTGACCCCCAGAGAGAGAGCTTGTAACCTAGCCTATATCTGCCACTGACTTGATTATGAATCAGGCTCAGAGATAGGCCTTGATGACAAATAGGTCCATCTAAAATGTTTGTTACATTTCTGTAAGTACTGTGTCATTTACTATACTGCTCCTCTGGCCATTTGAGGGGCTATCGTCCATCCAGAATTTGAGCCTAGGACTGATCCCCAGTCATTCAGAGCCTGTGCGGCCCAAAGAAATTTGAAATCGTCTCCATTCAAGCGGTGAACATACAAACCTTGGTAAACCTGTCACCATCCTGTTGATAGTAGGCCTATGCTAATATAATAAATGTCAAATAAACTTTAATACAGTTAGACATGGAAAGTATTAGGCTATTATTATTATTATTATTGTTATTATTATTATTATAGTCTTATCTTCAGACCTGTGCCTATTGAGATTACAATTACGTATATACCTATGCTCTTTTCTAAATAATATTTGTTCCAAATCAACTCCGCTTTAAACATGCACTTACTTTTGTACTAAACAAAACTATAATTAGGCTTATTCTCTAAAATCTTGCATAGAGAATTGTGTATTTCGACTGCCTCTCAGCTATCTTTATTATTTTTAATAAAGTGCTTTTAAATCGACTTGGTGCTCCCGGCTTCCTGCGTTCCTGCTCTAAATGTTAGAAAATTGTGCCATCTACCCGCTATTCACAGAACTGTCACTTCCAGGCCCTCCCGAGACCTCGAGACAACTTTAACACAAAGGGAGAGAGAGACCAACGAGGCTGATGAGAGGCTTCGCTTTATACCATCCCCTCGATTGCAATGAACAACTTTAAATAACATTGAACATCTAGTGTTTTTATTGTTCTAACGCTATCAGACTTGATGTATAAGATCTCTCTCACACTATCTCTTTCTCGCAATGTTGACTGACACCCAACATGTTTAACGAATTGGTTAATTTCTACGCATTTATTTTACACGTACGTCGAGCTCTGTGCTGCACCTTATAGGTCTACCTGACAATCACTGGCATATTCTCCAGTTTTAACTGCCAATGTAAGCTGTGAAGTGACACATGCCTAATTTACACTTGATAGCTGAATGACAATGTAGCTTGTCCTTCAACGACGTGGATACAGTACTAACACCAGGATACATTACATAGTTGCAGGCTATGTTGCAAATCAGTCCTGTTAGTAATATTGTAAACGTGTTTCTCTGAACTTTTTATAAACTCACTTCTGCACGAAATCCTATTCCCCGCACTAAAAGTGAGTTCTCAGAGCAAATGCAAAAAAAGGGGCCAGTCGACACCAAAATGGCAAAGTTCATCTCGAAAAAACTGCACCGACTTACAAAGGGGAACAAGGCTTTGTGATTATAGAATTGAGGGAAAAGAACGACAACTGCAGTTGAGGTAGGAGTGTGAGAGTGTGTTTTTTGTATAGCCTATATTTGAGTGTTTTAAAGATGTTATTTGAGGCGCTTGTGCTGACAACGCACAAGCTCTTGGTCATGGTCTGGGAAACTTTGCTATTGTACATGGAACACTGAACACAAGAACATTATTTGCCGTTATACTGATATAATAGAGGACTAACAAACAAATGTAGGAACAAGAGTGGGTGCGGGAAACCGGAAAACAACTGGACAAGTAAGCACAGAATATTGTTATTTCAAGAAGACGGAAAACGCACTTCCTTAACGTTTTATGGAGAGAGCGAAGCATGTACCATTCCTAAAGTATTTGAGTATGAAGTATAATTAGCGCGGAGCCAATGGAGAGTGATGGGACTTGGAGCCTCACTGATTACACTGAGGAATGGCATGTGGTAAGATGAAGTTAACAGACCGAGACGATTTTATCAACATACAAAAAGAGAATGCAAAGGTCACATCTATGGTGTTCGAAATGTAGCATATAGGCTACAGCATCCTCAAACTAGCTCACCTTCTTTATATTGTCTTACAATAAAAGTGTATGGATATTTTATGGATTATTTATTGATAATGTATTGATATGTATTCGTTTATAAAAACGTTTGATATAGGTAACATACTTAATTAAACTAATAATCACTATGTATCACATTCGAAGTTATAGCTTAAATGTTGTAGGCTATTACACTGAATTACAACACGTGGCATGTGTAATTAAGCATAGCAACAAGAATGTATGGATGTGTAGCCTATTACTTCGTGTTGCGCGCATATAGACTCCCGAAACATTTGGAGAATAATAAATAACCATAAACTCTTATAAGGTCGAGTCTAAAATTGGATTAGATTTTTTTATTTGTCTTGTGTGTGTTTTTGTTGTTGTTATTATTCGTGATTATTGTTCAGTGTACTGGACTTTTTATTACGCCGTTAAAATTGAAGTCATTAAAGTAATGCAAGGTTGGACTACCAGCTGACTGTGTGTGTGTGTGTGTGTGTGTGTGCGCGCGCGCGTGCGAGAGAGCGAGAGAGAGAGAGGGGGGGGGGGGGAGAGGGGAGAGAGAACTCTGGGAGAGAATAAGTTAGAGAAAAATTATATTATACTACATCAAGCTAATATGTAATATCACGATTTTATTACGCTTTGGACATCATGTCTCTATCTACAACTACCCTTTTAATATAGGCTTGAAGTAATGCGAATTCGCTATTTTCTAAAGGCGTGCTGAGCACTGTTGCTTTGTTGTAATGGCTAGAAATTGCAAATGACCTTGAACTGTATCTGTATCTGTTGGATTTTGGGGAAAAGGCACATGAAGTTATCTTGCTAATAGAGACAAGTTAAAATACACACAGCATGAAATTCAATACATTTCATTGCGACATGATTTAAGAAACCTGACGCGCTAGCAATGATGATAAGGATAATAATAGGTTGATGATAATGTAACTAACAAGTGGCATAAGCTAATGATCGTGACATACCTCACAAAATTAGCTAATTTAGCTCACTGCTGCTCATGAGTCCATATAAACAGTTATCAACTAGGCCTAATTCAACACTTGTCGCTTATTCATTAGCCTATTTTCAGAAAGACCGGATGGAATGCCATGTAGGCCTATACCGGATCAGCTCAACGTCGTGTATTCTTATGGAGGCGTCACCAATACACACAGCTTTGTCCCCAACTGCTTGTGATCGAACTGTTGTTTTTCCATCTCTCTCTCAAAGCCGATTTAGGCCCCTCCTTGAGATACGCACCACAACCCGGAGGTTGAAGAACACCTTTCGCGCGACCATGAGATGTCAAACGCGCACTTGGCAATGCTCCTTCATATCCACTGCACACTAGTCAGGCATGGTGCAAATAATAGTATTTAGGTTATATTAGGTATGTTACATTGCTATTTTAGTTTTAGATAAGGAATGCCATGACATGTCATTGATAGTAGCTATATTATTGATGGTAAGACAAGTTAATTGATTAATACATTATTATTTAGAAAATATGGTGGTGAAGGTTTTTGAAGGGTTATAGGTCTACACGTTTTATCCCTACATATTTTATTAGTTATTTTATTGGCCTATCATAACTTAAAATAGAGTAGCCTATGTGTTTAATTCTGTAAGAAGGCAATTAAAAACGCTATAATAAACGTAATGCCCGGCATCTCTTAGACACAAAAAAAGATATCACAAATTAATGTAGGCCTATTTGTTTTTGACAAAGAACATTTAAATACTTACTTGGAGGACAGTTTCACAACTTTGGAACCAAATATAATGGGTTAAACTCAAGCAAAACCTAGAGAAGTGTGAGCATCCTGACTGTACGGACCTTTATCGTAGCCTCCTCCTCCTACCAGTACTGCTACTAGTAATAATAATAATGACGTAGCAGTTATTGGTGGTGGTGGTGTTGGTATAGTGGTCAAGTTGTAGTGGTAAAAAAAACTAGTATTCCCTGAAGGACTTGTATCCCCTTTTGTGATAACAAAGAGGCAGCTCCGTGAGGGCAGAGCCATGTCGACAGCAACACATAATATCCCTAGTGTACCTGAACATCAGAGAGTTGTACAGTTTGATGGCCTACTTTGAAGGAGTAAGCATTTGCTTTAATGATAGCGAGGGATGCAAAAACTGGTCAAATCAACGTTGTTTCTAGGTCATTTCAACCCTAAAATCCATGTGATGATGTTGAATCAACGTGTAAAACGAATTGGATTTGCAAAAAGACATCAACATAAGGGCATTTTGTATTTTTTCACCCAAATCCAATGAAATTGTGGAACGTTTTATTAATTTCACGTTAAATTCAAGTTAGTTGACAACTCAACCAAATGTAAAATAGATGTTGAATTTGAAATCTGAGCCCAGTTGGTTCCTCCTTTCTTATCCTGCAATCATTAGCAGGCCCCTCGAGCAACATGTTCAGCATCTTTACATGGTTGTTCGCTCTGATGCCCCCCTACTCTCCCCCCAAACCTCCGTGCCATAGGCCTACATGTTGAGGTGGTTATGCTGATGATTATGGTAGGCTCCTTCACTAGCCACCGCCCAATCTTATCAAGTGCTGCGGAAAAGTTACACACCGACATCTGTGAAGTCGAAAGCAACTGCTTGTAAACTAATGGCTAGATGTTTAATTATACGTCCTGTGAATGTAGTAAATAATGTATATTGCCCTACAGTACATTGTACATTGAATATTTAATGACCAGGGGAATACAGCAAATAAAGTGAAAATAAATCGGAATTACAGCTTTAGGATATATGACACGTAAAATTGGTAAACTTAGACAGATGAAAAGAACACAACTTGAGCTGCATTTGTTGAAAACATTTATTTGAATTATCTTAGGTCCTTGATATAAACGACCATCCTTTCAAATACACACATATTTCAACCAAACTATGTATCATCAAATGTGTAATGCATACAATCACAGGGGTTGGTTATTGTCCAACCTTAGATGGAGTATATATTAAAACCATACGGGGTGGGTTTTCAATGAAGGACTGAGCACAAAACTGTAGTGAATTTCTCACTTCAAAAGCGAGATGGCGCTATTTTGCACACCAACCACCTCAATGCATGTAGGTGGGGACTTCATATCCCAATCCAATTCTTTGTTTCTAAGATGATCAAAGTCATTATGCGTTTATATTTAAATGTATACTAATTAAATATCTAAGTAAAGGTTAATATGACATAGAAATATAACTTCTTAAATGTTGTTGATATAATACACTGTAGCCTACTTTCAAAATACTGTCTATTCATTACTCCTGAGAAAAATTATATGGACTGTCGAACGCTTTTCGTGTCGAAGGCAACACATTTTAGACTATGGAGCAGAAGAGTCCAGGACAGCATTTTGAATAATGTCTTATAATACTACCCTACTACTACTAACTAGAAGGCTAAGAATTGTATGTTTTATTCATTTCAAATATTCTATATAGGCTACAATGTCTGTGTGGTGGTCCAACATTAGCCTACAAAAATCAATGTTATGTTGTATTTTATTTGGGGATTAAAATGAAAGACAATTCAGCTCAAATTGTGGCATAGGCCTAAGTCATTTTTAAGTTTCATTCTAACCTGTTTCTAGGTAATACTTTATTGTTCCCATAGCCATATTAGTATTTGAAATAAAAAGTAAATGCCAATAAGTAAATCAAACACGATTTCCCTGTCGGTGCCAAATACACGCACACAAAGACACAGACACACATCTTTATATATACTGTACCTCAAAGTTCCACGTATTAGGCAACATCATCGTTGATTCAAAGCAGCGCGTTTCTCTTCTTATTGCCATAGAATGGTTTGCATGATCTCTTCAGGGTTCATGTAGTTTGAAGAGCATCATCACACGAACTTTTGTAATTTTGTCTTTCTTATTATCTTCGTATTCTAAGATTGGGATTCTCTTTTTATTTAAATAATAATAATAATATACTGGCCTATATTTATTTATATGTATTTATGCCCCATTCTCTAACTGTGACAGTGAATTACATTCTATAGCATCTAAAATCCGAAAACAATAGGTTTTCTTCACATGCTTGTTTTTTCTGTATGTAGACTATAAAGTATTTTTTTTCTAGGAGTTGAAGGACTTCAATCGAACGAATATATTTTTTTGGGAGGAGACTGGAAACTACATAACTTTGGTATATATATATGCATACAATCTAGCAAATAAACTTCACTGCAGTTGTATTTCTTAGCCAGAGGTCCATTTGCTGAGAGGGAAATGTGAGGAGCATTGTTTTCATATAAAAACCTGTTCTTCCCTGTGTGCACAAGTCGATAAGAACTTTCTTTGACCAAACGTACACCAATTTAAAGCTGTCAAAATTGATTAAAGGAAACGGTCACCTACATCTCTATAACATTGCTGCAATTTTGAATATTTGAATATTGAACTCGCCTTGAGACAAATTATTGTTAATTCAATAAGGAAAGTGACGACAGTATGGGGATACAGAAGTTGCAGTTGAAATTATAAAAACGACTTACGCTTAGTTAATGTGCATAAACAACGATACCTATTTCAAACTTTGTAAATGTAATTTAATATTTAAATTAGAACTCATGGATGAAAAAATGTATTTCCAAAATATATGGCAATTTCTATACATAGTTAGAAAATGTGTTTTTGTAATAATAATAATAATAATAATAATAATGCCAGATTATTGATATTACAATGCTTTCAATGCAATATATAGGAGTTTTGGACATGTTTATGTTTTACAAATTGTCTAGAGGTACCATAAATATAATGTGTATCATCACATGCAGTACAAATATAATATGATTCAGTTACCAGACAAGCACTCTATCCATTCTAGAATATCTTAATTACCTAGACACAAAGGTAGAGACTGGACTCTGGTCTGACAAAGAGGACTTAAATCTAGCCTTTTATATGCTTCCTTTATTATGTGCAGGACTGAGTGTGCAGCCTCTAATCGTGTCCCCTGAAGTCTCAGCTAGTCCTCTGAACTCTACAACTATATGTAAACAAGTTGTCAGTTTGGAAATAATCTTCTTTGCTTTTTATTGGAATGAAAATTCAATCTCCCAAACGTAGATTTTTTTTTTTATTCCTTGTCATTGGTGGGGCTGGACTTTGGTGGACAATAATGTGGCAATTGTTGATGCTTTGTGACCCATAAAATTTGAGGGTGGCTATTCTGGCTTTGGTATGTAATTATGCAAAACACTTTGTATAAAGACTTGCCATCCGATCTAATGATAGAGCCTGCAGTCTCATTTCAAGAGCTGGAGGGACTAACAGCACGTACACTACTAGAATGAGGGAGGGAAAAGTGACATTCAAATAAAATCAAGGCAAACTGCAAATTAACAAGTATCTCATTGTTAATGAGTTGTGTGTTAGTGTTTATGTGTTTGTGTCTTTCTCAGTATTTTCTGAGTGTAAGTGTGAGCATGTGCATTTCAATTGGCCTAAAACCAAAATACTTTCCTGTGTGCATTTTTGTGAGTCAAAGGAAAAATGACAGTGCCATTAAAAACAAATGTCTAACTGGTGGAGGAACAGTGATGCTTTGTAGATTTTCAGATCTTTGACAAATTAACAATGTGATTTTCAATAAAAGACACCACGAGGAACTGCTGAGTTTTTTTTCTTTATTTCCCAGGAGTTCGCGTGAGAAATATGGGTGTAAAATGCAAAACAATGCTTACATCTTTTCTCCTTCATGGTTCACTAAAAAGTGAGAGGCCAGATTTCCTTGCCCTTTCTGGATTGCCGGCATCAGAGGTCTACTTAAAGGTGGCTGAACAGAATAGTAAGTATGAGTCTCCATGCAGTTTCTTTGACACACACAGAATACACGTACAGTCAGTTTATATGGAAATATTGGTGAATTCGTTTGAAAAATACAGGACAGTAACAGAAAAGAGAGCATCCAAGGAGATGGTGGGTAGTACAGTTGAATCGTGAAACAGCATAGTATAGATATGATTTAAAGATTGCATGCTGCATGTTTTTTTTGTTTTGTGGTGTGCACTATGGGGTATTCTGTGTGTATGCACATAATAAACACTTGTGCTGTCTGCCAGAGGTGTGAATCTGAGAGCTTTTCTACCAAATGAAGTGCCGGCAGAGAGAGAAATAAAGAGATCTACAGCAGTCAGGGGTCAGCCAGGCTGAGATTGCTTCCAGAAATCTTTTGAAAAAATCACACGTTTGAAGGCTTAGTGCTTTGCTGCCTTCGCATTTCAAGCTCAGATGAGTGGAATCACAAAAAAAGAACAGGGGTTGGAGAATTGTGATGTTGGGATGGCCATGGGAAGAGTGATTTGGGAAGACAGCAGACAAGCCTTTACCTGATCCCTCAGAGGAAGGCGTGGAACAGAAGATACCATTGTTACTTTTTAAACATGGATCACACAATTAAATCTACACTGTCTCTAATGATGTCTCTTTGTGTCTGTATGAGTGTTTAATGTGTGAAAAATCAGCTCTATATACCTCCTAAGAGGCATGTACCTAAGAATTAAATAATGATTCACACCGAAACCAATAGTTTATTAACTGAATTATTGTGGATAAATGTTTCAAAAGCATAGATTTGCAATACGATCATCAAGCAAGAACTAAGACCACAAGAGGCTCAGTAATTAACAGGCTACTGTATAGGCCTACTACTTGAATGGCACATTACACATCCGTTAGCAGTACTCTGGTACACAAAAGATGTTCTGCATTCCAGTTAATATCAACCAATTGAATAACCCATTTCCAACCAATTCATAGTTCTATCTTTGTGTACATATTCAGCATTTTTAACTAATAAATAGTTATATATGTAAGGAAACATATTGTGTAGGTTAATGTTCCAAAAATGTTTTAATGGAACCAAAAGCCGTAAGACATATCAGTGAAATTTCAGAACCCTGTAATTTAGTTTAGCATCAGTTAGAATTGAGGGAGATTAGGAGACGCGAGTGGTACTAGTACACCTCTTTCTTTGATTTATGACCAGCTTCTGGCGTTGCCATTAGTCTTTCATCACTTTTATTAATATTATCTGGAAAACAATTCGAAGAACCAAAACGAAGTAAATGTATTATATTGTCCGCATTGGAGTTATTTTTTCCCCTCTAAGACCAGGACATGCCTGTAATAGTTAACTCAAATTAAGTTTAATATCAAAAGATTGTAATAATGCGACAATAACAGTATAATCACGTCTACAAGATAAATTAACAATATGCAGTTCTATAACCTCTTCTAGTGAACTTTTGGGAGATACAACCATGAAGCAATCTCAAAACTCAAATGTTTTCCGATTGTAATTGTTTTGAGTACCTATTAATTTGATTGTAGCCTATGTCATTTCACAACAAAGGGATACATTAACGCTGTTTCCCAAAACGGTTAGGCCTAAAGTTAATTTCAACATATTGATAACAGAGGAAAATCAGCCGCCTCTTTACTTAAAATTAATTACCAATTGTAAATTGCGTTTTCATATGATAACGGGACAAACTATTGCGTTGTCACAGAAATAAATACATATTTGGAAAAACGATTAGCCAAAGCGCCATGTTACTTGAATTAGCAGTGAAATTATTAGACAGTTACAGGTCCTATATCTAAACATTCCCAAGACAATGCTCTCGACATGACACTGTTATAAGCATTTAACGTTTTATGAATGTTGTAGTCTACATGATTACATATCGTTAAGAGTTGAATAATTATCATATTATTACAATTCAAATAGCAGTTCGAAAAAGGAAATACCATGCTCCTTTTTTCGTTCTCCAAATAGTTTACAGGCCTATATGATACTGGCTATAATACGCCCTCGACACACCAAATATGCCCCAACAAGAGGAAGTGGCATTGGTTGACAGGTCTATTAGAAGATGACAGGCCCGGAGGCCCATTACACTAGTAGGAGTCTCTTGGCAGGACCTATCATGCCAGATGTAAAGATGGAGACATGGACCCTGACCCTTGTCATAGCATGTGACTTAATATTGATATTTTGATCAGAATTCTTTTGTAATGCTGCCTGGGTGACATTATAGCATCCTCAGATTTTTCTCTTTCAATCTGCTGAACATTTGTCATTATTTTCATCGATCAACTCAGCAGTAATATTCACACATGGAAATTGGAACACAATGCTCCAACCCCACGAGCTGAAAGACAAAGACAAGAATACTCACAATGTTATTACAGATGTTTTTTATTTTAGAACATTTATCCCCTTCTCTCAAAATCGTTCAATAAATCTCCTTTTAAATCTCTGACTGGCACAATTTTGTTCATATATGTAGTTCATGTTTTCTCTCCCCTGCTTCCTTGTGGGGGAGGCAAAATATGCTAATCCCATCAGATTTATAACCATCAGTGCCTTTCAATGTTCATGTGTTTCTGCCCTGCTGTATGATTATATTCAAGGGTTCTCAGCAGGAAGTTAGAGCAGGGACTAGAAGTTATTCTCAAACCTGACAAAAACACTTTCTTTTTCCTCTGTTTCAAAGACTGGACAAAGTGGCAGTAATGACCTTATTTATTACCAATCAAATAGATGACGGAGAGCTGCTTCATTTTGACAATGTTTGGAGCAAAGCAGAAAACAAAATAAACAGACAATGACAGGGAAAAATATTTATGAGCAGAAACAGAAGTTGAGAAATTCTTTGATGTGACAGCATCATGTGCTCATTAAATCACCCATGGAAAAGCCGGAATATGATATGAACAATTCCATTCAAATAATTGTGTGGTATATCATGAGATTTCATTCATCTATAACTTCAAGCATGTTACATTTGTGGGATAAGGGAATAATCAGGAGAAATGTGACCCTCCATTCTCATACTCTCAGGCTAAAACTTTATTTTGTCCTTGATGTTGATAGTAGGAAGAGTAATTGGGGAAGTTTTCAGTGTGTCTTTCTGAAATATGATTTGAATTACTTATCTTTCAGTAAGACTCTGACAGCTCTGAATCCTTTATTGTACATGTATTGTGTATATTTCTAGCTCCTAGCATCTCCTGGAGGATTCAGGAGGCGGTCTACCTGTTTCTAGATCAAAATGACCAGATGAAAATGAATATACAAAAAGAGGCTGTAACTCATTTCTTCATTAGGACTCTTGGTGGTTCCAAAATACAAAATTATGAAACACCTTTTGGAGATACTTGCTACTATATAGCTCTGATCTGTGCCTTGACTTGGTAGCTTACTCTAACAATATTAGTCTGTTGGACATTGGTTCAACTGTCACTTTCAATTTACACATGACCCCATGGCCAAAAATGGGGGAGAAGTGGCAGAATGTAGGACTGAAAGCTACTGTTATTGGTCTGACAGCTTCACTCATCTGGAATTAATGCAATATGCAATTCATATTTATACTCTGTGACCTTGTGCACAAAGAGGGGATGTATTGTATCTACATGCTGGTAATCAAGGCAAATGGTTATGGAGAGGATAATACAGCAGAAGGAATTTGTCAGAAATGTATGTCTCTTACCAGCTTAATTGTTCAACAGATGTGAACTGGAAAGGTAAGAAGAGTACAGTAGCGTTGGTGGGAAAGCCCAAAATGCTCCTAAATATGAGGCTGACACTTTCTTCACAGCGGTAACA
This sequence comes from Oncorhynchus mykiss, assembly GCF_057628025.1. Lineage (NCBI taxonomy): Eukaryota > Metazoa > Chordata > Actinopteri > Salmoniformes > Salmonidae > Oncorhynchus > Oncorhynchus mykiss. The sequence goes on along the minus strand of NC_143023.1, from coordinate 71,372,529 downwards.
AACAAGTTTGACTAAGTGCAGCATGAGGTCAAAGACACCAGGGACTCATTTGTGATAAAGGGAAATATGTTGTATGGCAATGAACAGTGGGGTTAATGTATCAGGAAGCTGGAAGAGGAAGGAGATCTGTTTTTTAGGGATCTTTTTCATTAACTTGTGTGTGGGCTATATGTAAAAACCGAGACACCAGAACGCAAAATTAATGAATGGTCCCTCTGTTTTGGACATCTGGGAGAAGTCTATTGTTTAGTCTCTGGTAGGTACAAAGGAATTGAAAATTCATTGTAGGACACCTCCCATATGAATCACTTTACAGGGCACCATAGACACAGAGTAACACACATGGTCACTTCTATCCCATCAGTAAGATATACACAGTGTACAAAGCATTAAGAACACCTGCCTATTATTGAGATGGTGGCCCATGTTGACTCCAATGATTCCTACAGTTGTGTCAAGTTGGCTGGATGTCCTTTGGGTGGGGCACCATTCTTGATACACACAGGAAACTGATGAAAATACCCAGCAGCGTTGCAGTTCTTGACACAAACTGGTGCACCTGGCATCTACTACCATACACCGTTCAAAGGCACTTAAATCTTTTGTCTTGCCCATTCACCCTCTGAATGGCACCCATGCACAATCCATGTCTCATTTGTCTCAAGGCTTAAAAATCCTTCATCTTCACTGATTGAAGTGGATTTAACAAATTAAATGAATAAGGGATCATAGCTTTCACCTAGATTCACCTGGTCAGTCTATGTCATGTAAAGAGCAGGTGTTCCTAATATTGTGTAACACTGAATGTATATCAACAGAATTGATCACAGTAACCTGGACAATAAATATCCTAACTTTTGAACCTTCCAGAATGGAGTAAACATGACTTATTGAACATTTTGTGCAAGTGTAACATGATGGGATGTTGTCAGTGTGTGTACAGGTGTGACATATTACTGTTTAAGTCAGATGGTAATGCCTTAAATATACACAAGCAAAAGCTACACTTATATAAATGCATTTATATAAACCTTTATATAAATGTTGCTTTCACATTGCAGCAGGAAATCAATCCATCGAGCTGTTAATGTGGGCCAGGTTAGCCCTATGCATATGTTACAGACTGCACAGTGAGTTACAATTGCATTTCTGATCGCTTTAGGTGATTGGATTGGACTAATTCCTTCTAGGGTAACGCAGAGATGTACTACTATTGGGGGAGGAAGTAGTACGATTCCTGAATCACTGCTTGGTTTTAAATGGGCATTTAATTATGTTTTGGTCAGACATAATGTGAAATGTATTAGTTGTAATGTAACTTTTTTGGATAAGATTGAGGAAGGGAAACAAGTTGATTTACATGCAAATAAGTCCCCAGACTATATTCATAGTTTTTGTATTCTCAAAATCTTTTTGAGAATGATATGCATATACATATAGATTGCATTAATAATAAAACATTATATATTGTGCGTAACTCATGCATTTCTATGCAGTCATAACAAACTCATCTGAAACTAAAGAGCTTTCCACTGTTTATAATCCACAGTACTTGTCCCCTGCCTGCCCTTCTAATCCCCTGGCATGTGTTAGTGACATCACATGGCCACTGACTCCAAGTTCTCGTCCCCCTGCAACTGTCATTAACTCTGTGAACAAATGAAAAATGACTGGGAGACTCAATGACTCCCACCACTGACCTTGGGTATTATTAGAGTGACCTCTCTTTAGCTTGACCAAAAAACCTTTTTGATATCATTGCTGGAAGTACACACTAGGAGTGATGGCCTGTCTGCCAGTGGGGGAAATAGAACATTACACATGGGGACTGAGCCAGGCTGAGAAACCAATGTAATGTAAACGTATACCTTGCTTCCATTGCTGCTTCATGAATACTTTATTAGGAGATATAACCTGAACTACTGTGCTCACAAGTTTCTTGACCCTCTTTACCAACAATGGACAATATTTGGGTTTAACATTGCGACAGATTCAGATGAAATGTTATACTGTAAAGCATTGTCATTTGGGAATTGTGTCACTGTTGGCGGTTTGATATCATCTCTGCTGCTAAAGAAGAAAAAAAACAGTCAGGCATGGTCATGAGAGGCTTCTCCACATGTGGTATTATGCCCCAGATTTAACCAGGCGAAGAGATGCACTAAGTTCGTTAAAAGGGCAGTACATGAACAAGGCAGAAAAGCATCAGGGCATTGTTGTGTGAGATACAGAATCTGCCTCAGTGGTTGACTGTCTAGGAGGAATCACGGGGGTCACAGGGTATGGGTGGGAACCCTCCTCACAGAGCGGATGTTTTCAGCACTGTGAGGGGGTGCACAACATTAGTGCCAGCTTTTAGACACCTCCCTCCTCACTGGACCATTGTTTATGTTCAGTGAGCATCCTACAATTTCAAGCTGAAATAAAGGTATATTCATTATGACTCAATATTTAGATTATAGAAAAGAAAGAAAGAATGAAATTCAGAGAGAAGGGGGTCTTAGAATTTTTTTCCCCCTCAAAATATGAAGTATATCAAAGACAGACGATTGTTAGCACTGGCTGATGACATCATCTCCACGGATTTGCAGGGAGGAGTCTCCCGCACTTGCACTCCACATCTCTGCGGGATGGGGCCATAGCATGTCAAGAGGAGGAGAGCCATGAACCAGAAACACACTGGCACACACAGACACACACTCATCACTCATTATAGGCTAAGTCTACTCTGATTCCATTATTATAATGGCATCAAAATGTTAATGTCAGAAGATAGAATAATACATTTGCATAGTATCAGGTCGTAAACAGCTCTCATGCGTTTAAAAAACATATACATCTTATAAAGATGATAAAAGTAAAGATGGAAAGACAAATTGGTGACCTGAGGAAGAAAGGGTCAACGGAGACGGGGGCAGACTAAAGGTTGTCCCGCGTTCTCATCTTCTGACAGTTTGAAATAGATCTGATGCCCTTTGGACTTTCAACTCTTTGCAGAAAAAAAGCAATTTTTTACAGGTTATGGCAGGCTGAGAAGGGACACAGGGTGCACGGAGATATTACAAGTGGAATCGAAATGCCCTAGATATTTAGGAAGCAGACCGAAGAGGACTGGAGATTTCATGACAGGTAGAGACGGGATTCTCTGATGTAATCAGTGCTTTAAGACGGTGGGTTTTCCATCATTACTATCTAGTGGGGTAGATTGGTATAAACGTCGCAAGTAGCACATTGACAAACTCAACCCGAGCCGAGCCAACACGCCATCTACTTGCTTGCTCCTGATATCGATCCATATTTGAGATATCCCGATAGAATGTCTTAGAATTGAGGCCTATTCGTTGAGTGGTCATGATGATGCCTGTAGGCATAACTGGTGGAGAGAAATGGCAGGTCCTCTCTCACATCTATCTGCACCTCGCTCGCTCACATGCACATGCGATTATGACGCAGAAATCGATAGGATAATCAAAAGGTCTCTAACCCAAGGCAGTTGTGTTGGTTTATTTCGAGTGGGACCAAGGATCATGTGAGGGTCAATTAATCCGCTATTACCGAGCACCAATTAGCCGTTTTGTTTGGCCCCTTCTACCCTTTAGATGCCCTTCGATAAGGGAAACACGTCTGTCAAATATGTTGCATCGATTTTATTCCGTTATTTTAATTATCATTAGCACAGTAACAAACATAGTGATATTGTCCTTCACATTCCTATATGTATTTACTGTAAAGGTTGATGGATGCATTAATGCATTTTTCATCACAGATGTAGTGAGAATTTCTCAGTCTATCTCGACGTAACAGCCAATTAGACAGGTCATCTGCTTCCTGTTTCTTGAGGCAGGTGGATCTCGCCTGACAACTCCATTCTCTCCAAACGGGTGGTGTCAATGGGACAGGACACGTATTACACAAACAATGAGGCCACTGGGGATAAATAATAAACGGTGCACATTCACTAAGATCGCTATGTTTACTAGTCCACTTCCGGAAAATGTGTGAGCATTTCGTGTTAAATAACATAGGCTATAGCACATCTCTATTTAGAATAATTCCACATTGCTTTTGGGCTTTTTGCCTTGACATGCAAGGTTATTTGCCCAGGCCTACTTAACTACTAGAATTAAGCTACGCATCTGTTGATGAGAGTACAGTTATAAATACATTTACAATATTCTTTAAATATTACAGTCCAAAGCAGTTATTATTATTCTTTTTTTTTTAAATGTTTTGCCCAGTTTCACTATTTTGGGGTTCATGAAGACATTGGTCTTTGTTTAAAGGGCAAACCGATCAGAGTGACTCAGTCGATGTTTTCCAACCTCTTTAACTCCCTCTCTCCTTTCCTTCATGATTCTCAATTTGTCCTTTATTGAACCTTTGTCTCCGGTGCATCTGCTTGCAGTTAATTAAAATTTGAAGGGGTCACTGTTCTGACTTCAGGCTGCTTGCCGCCAAGTGAAGAGTGCTTTCTCTCCTGCAGTCTCCACATTAGGAAACTTCACAGGTGTAATACTGTGTGTAACAGATGTTCGGGGACCCTTTAACCACCTTTAAGTACAAGGGACGGAGAGTGGAACACCTTCGCTTTCTTTTTACACTCAACTGCGCAGCCTTTCATATAAACCCACCACAATGTTAATAAACACACAGTTCATGCTTATAACTCTGCGTAGTTCACACATTTTCAAATATTATGTTGGTTATACTATGCAGAACAAAACCATTGTTTGAAACAGATTCACATTGGGTTATAACAAACACATATTAATGAATGCATTATTTTATAATAACAACAAAAATGATAATTCATTTTAATAATAACAATAATAACAACAACATCAATAATATTTACAATAATAATATAGTAATATCTATCTTATATAGTGCAAACTTTATTTGAGATACAAAGGTATAGTGTATGACAGAAGATTAGTCAAATTAGCTATTTCGACGAATAGCATATAGATCCCCAGAGATTAAATGTAGGTATCGTCGGAATTTCTAGGATGAAAGGAAATTCGAGCCTAGTTATCATCGGCCATCGTGCCCGAGTGCCGCGTGACAATTTTCGGAGAAAAATCGAACAGACAGAGCAACTGTAGAAAATTATAGAATGGGTACTAACACATAGTCAAAGTCATTCAATGCTATGCTTGTTAAATACATGATTTTTAGATGCTTGCAGCTGTACAACGATGGCAAGCTACACGACATATCTAGAAATGATCAATAATGTCAAATATAGAGCACAGGAAGATAGCAAACGCTTTAGATTAATTTCTAACCACTTTTGTTAATTTGTCTTTCCAGTAGGCCTATATACTATACGTTTTCTATTCATGTTTGTTGTGAAATGGGGATGCATCTTCTTTTTGGTAGTTTTGTGTAATACCCCTGTTATAAAGACATATAGACAGAAACGTGTATGATATAGCCCACTGATAATGCCTTCTGTTGTTATTCTTTCGTTTTTGAAGCAGGCAGGGCGCTACGTATTATTTTGATATTTCCATCATTGTGCTTGTTTCGATGCTTGTAGTTTTTCTTACTTTGTGATTGATTAATCTACATATTACTGTAAAATGAATTTAAATGGACTGAAAATAAAAGCATGTGGTGACCAATAGCCTACAAGAACGATGCATAATATTATGGAGATTTTTTTCCTATAAACTGAATCACTGTAATAAAAAAATTACAATAACTGCAATAAATTGACTCAAATACATTTTATAATGTATTATTAGAGTGAGAATAAAGCTTGTATATCATGCATTTCAAACGATTGTTTTGATAACGTCACGTTTTAATTCCTATAAATAGGTAGTCATCATGGGAGTAGCCTATCATGGTCTTGTATCTACATCCAGCGAGTGAGTGCGTCTCTGTTTTATAAAACATAAGCCTCAGAGGCCTCTGTAAAGGTACTTTGCCTGTGTAGTTAATGATTGTGTGATCCTGTAACAGCTCCATATGAATATACTCTGGCAAACAAAACGTTTCATGTTAATCCAGCAGACACTACTGTACTACACTATATACAGGTTGATGATGATATTTTCAACAAGCATCATGATCTTACCTATTTCACTATGTTAAGATATATTAACAGATTGATATCAGTTTACGTTTCTAGAAAAGTAATCAATGTATCCAATTTAAAAGAGGATGGCTACTAAGGTGGTCAAGGTGATAAAAACTCTTGATCACCAGTAGAATAGTAATTATTGTGTATGACTGCCTTGCCAAAAAGACAGTAATTGAATCATCTCTACAATTTTGCTGGATAGAGCAGGGAGAGATGGCTTGGATGACAGAGGGAGCTCTGAAAGCAGTGATGGATACTATTGTGCCAAATTTGACCCTCTATTAACACCGCTTTCCAGCATCTGGATCCTGTCACCAATTCCAGACATGGAGGCAGACAGGGCAACTCATTTTCTGAACATACCAAATCCCTCTCCTTTTTAAGTGTATCCCCAGCGCCACTAAATGGATGGAGAGGGCGACCCAGGCCCCCATTCTCTTCCTTCATCTCTTTCCACATTATCAGCCCTCCACTGGACCTATTGTTTAGCAGGGGCCTCCAATTTGCTTCTTATCTTGCCAACATTTGTGCAGCTTCATTTTCCTTATGTTAATGCTAATGCTCGTGGACTACCCCCTGAAAATGTGTCACGTTTTCTAAATTAAAATAAAGTAAACACAAACAGATAACGCACTCATTTACTACTTAGACTATATTTCATAGAATAATAGAATATTGGCGTATTGGGAAAAGAGAGGGGTGTGGCTTTGTGTGATAGACGCAGGTCGGAGGTGGTATTTTATTGTAAGCTTCTTGGTGAAAAGGAAGAAAGCAATGGACCAGTCAATTTAACACAGAGACCAAGAGAGCAAGAGTGTTGCTAAGAGACAGGGATGCTGCAAAACTTCCATCAGGAGCTAGGTTCTGACCTTATGCAAATAGGGTTCTGATTAATCTTTTGTGGAAAGAGTGAAAATACCACTCACTCACTTTTACTAATACCTGCATTGAGAGACTTTGTACAATTCATTCTTAACTTAAAATAAATAGAAGGGGTATATGCAGTATAACAATTTAGTAATCATGTATTTTACATTATTTTACAGCCATTACATGATAGTGCTATATACTGAAAATATCAAATAACAAATGACAGTATTTTGGGGTGCAGCTTGACTATCCTTATCATATTTAGTAATATTCCACATCACTTTCACCATTAAGCGAAACAAGCTTTGAAAACAGGAACAATGAAGATAATATACTCATGCAGTGTGATAAAGGCGAGGTGATGTGATGGTGTCACACAGTGTAGATATGGCAGGCCTCGGGCCATCAGGGCCTTCTCTGGTCTCCAGTGGGCTTTGTTACATCAGTCCACACAACCCGCAACACTGTTTGAGCTCTGCAGCTGAGGTTCAGGGGTTATTTGTATCTAAAGTCCCAACACTACACAAACAAGACACTGCTAACCCTATCTAGTCAGACTCCTTTCTGTCCAACAAGCCCCCAGAGAGACCTGTAGGTGACTACACAGGTTAGAGCTGTGGAGCAGCTCACAAACATCAAAGGTAAGAAGTTGCTGCCTGATCTGCATTTCATTTACACTTAAATAAGACAGGAATGACAATGACAGAAAGAGTGGGGAGGGAGAAGGAGAGAGAGAGTGGGAGCGAGATATTAAATAATGATGGCCAGAGGGGGCATGGAGGTTACAACCTCCTGAAAAGGTTGTATCGGGTTGTATCAGGTTATCTGAAGTGGTCACTGATAATAGCCCTTCACACATGCCATGTTTAAACCCTTTCAGCGGCTAAGAGAGTGAGGTAATCAATAACGTGAGTGGCTCAGTGATATGAGGTTACTGTATGGCCAGCTTGGAAGTTGCCAAGCATGATCAGCAAACTGGCTAATTGAGACTTGTCTTTTCACTGGATCATCCATTTATCAACATGTACGTGTCAGAGCACAATCTATGTCATTCTTGAAATCCAAATAACTGATCACAAAGTCCTGTCAGTTAAAGCTAATCCTCTGTGGTGACATTTTGTAAGAATATCTGTAAATCTCAATTAAACACAATAATTCCTACAGCAAATGATCAAAGTGAAAACAATAGGTCTACAGTGGGAATATATGTCTTCCCCAGATAATATTTTTTAGTACCTAAAGTTCAATCAATTATCCTAAAGTTGTCATTCTGAAGTATTTAAACCCTGATCCATGTATACTTTGATATGAAAATGGTCATTTTCTACTGTATGCCTACTAAAGCTGTTTCTCCATTATTGGTTCTCGGTTTTTATACTCACTTCTTCAGTATGGTTCCCACATTGCCCACATATCACATTAGAGAGAAAGAGAGAGAAAGAGAGCAAGAGAGAGAGAGAGTCAGGGACTAATACACCATCATCATGTTCAAAGCCAACCTTGTCAATAGTGCTCACAGTAGGCAGGGGAGTGTAATAGCACTTTCCTGATTCTGCATTGATATCATATAATCCAGTGTGCCCTGTTTCAGTATCATATTTATCTAACCTGCTGGGGGACAGAGCAGGGGGGACAGTGTCCCTGCTGCTAGGAGCAGACACATTACACACTGCCCTGTGTATTCTTATTGATTACTCCCACCTCACGGCCCATGGACCATAATTTAACTCAGCAGGCTCTACAGTAATACTGGAATTCAAACATTCCATCTACACTTCAAGAGGGAAAAAACAATTGACACATCACAAAAAGTGCAGCGCCTTTCTTAAAGGGAGGGATTTCCTCTTCCTGCACTATGGCTCCTCCACTTCTCTACATCCTATCAGTGCAGTTCACCATGTATGTTTATTCCACCAAATATGCTAGCAAAAGCACTTAAAAAGCAGAGTGCATTACACACTGATAAATTCACTCATGTAATATGCATCAAACTGAGTTTCTTTGATGGGTATGATAGCAGAAAGATGTATTTGAGCAATATGCTTTTTCTTCTTGCAATGACCAGGTACCAAGTGCAGGAGTGAGGAAAATTGCTGATGAGGGGCACACCTGTGTAGGCCTATATCTATTTCATAGGAATAAACATAAAAACACCAGAAGAGAGAGTATGTGGCGGACATTGTAAGACATGCAATCAATAAAACCTATGTGTCATTCACAGGGGAAATAACACTGATATTGTTGCATGGATTTGAGGTTTTGTTTGATGCAGAATACATATGTTTTATTTGGGATACATTTTGCCAGAGCGAGCCCCGACTGACATCAACATATGCACAATCCAGGCTTCAAAGGCATTGGTATATTAATTCATAAATATCTCTCAGTACCAACTGGTCAATAGTAATCTATCAAAATATGATTTGTTTGTTAGTAAAACACCTTTTCCATCACCTTGCAGTTATGGGAGGATATGGAGGATGTGGACTGACTTCATGTTTTTTAGTCAGGATCCTAACAGTATCAAATCAAAATCAAATCAAATTGTATTGGTCACATACACATATTTAGCAGATGTTATTGCAGGTGTAGCGAAGTGCTTGTGTTCCTAGCTCCAACAGTGCAGTAATATCTGACAATTTACAACAATACACACAAATCTAAAAGTAAAATAATGGAATTAAGAAATATATAAATATTAGAATGAGCAATGTCGGAATGGCATTGACTAAAATACAGTAGAACAGAATACAGTATACAGTATATGAAATGAGTAAAGCATTATGTCAAAATTATTAAAGGGACTAGTGTTCCATTGTTAAAGTGACCAGTGTTTAATGACTATGTGCATAGGGCAGCAGCCTCTAAGGTGCAGGGTTGAGTAACCGGGTGGTAGCCGGCTAGTGATGGCTATTTAACAGTCTGATGGCCTTGAGATAGAAGCTGTTTTTCAGTCTCTCGGTCCCAGCTTTGATGCACCTGTACCGACCTCGCCTTCTGGATGATAGCGGGATGAACAGGCTGTGGCTCGGGTGGTTGATGTCCTTGATGATCTTTTTGGCCTTTCTGTGACATTGGGTGCTGTACATGTCATGGAAGGCAGGCAATGTGCCCCCGGTGATGTGTTGGGCAAACCGCACCACCCTCTGGAGAGCCCTGCGGTTGCGGGCAGTGCAGTTTTCCATACCAGGTGGTGATACAGCCCGACAGGATGGTCTCAATTGTGCATCTGTAAAAGTTTGTGAGGGTCTTAGGGGCCAAGCCAAATTTCTTCAGCCTCCTGAGGTTGAAGAGGCGCTGTTTTGCCTTCTTCACCACACTGTCTGTGTGGGTGGACCATTTCAGATCTTCAATGATGTGTACCGCGAGGAACTTGAAGCTTTCCACCTTCCCCACTGCGGTCCCGTCAATGTGGATAGGGGCGTGCTCCCTCAGCTGTCTCCTGAAGTCCACGATCACCTCCTTCGTTTTGTTGACGTTGAGGGAGAGGTTATTTTCCTGGCACCACTCCACCAGGGCCCTCACCTCCTCCCTCTAGGCTGTCTCGTCATTGTTGGTAATCAAATCAAATCAAATCAAACTGTATTTGTCTCATGCGCCGAATACAACAAGTGTAGACTTTTACCGTGAAATGCTTACTTACAAGCCCTTAACCAACAGTGTAGTTCAAGGAGAGTTAAGCAAATATGTACCAAGTAGACTAAAATAAAAAGTAATAGTAAAAAGTAAAACAATAAGAATAACAATAACTAGGCTATATACATGGGGCACCGGTACCGATTCAGTGTGTACCAGGCGGTGAGGCAACCAATCAGAATGCTCTCGATGGTGCAGCTGTAGAACCTTTTGAGGATCTGGGGACCCATGCCAAATCTTTTCAGCCTCCTCAGGGGGAAAAGGTTTTGTTATGCCCTCTTCACAACTGTCTTGGTATGTTTGGACCATGATAGTTCATTGGTGATGTCGACACCAAGGAACTTGAAACTCTCGACCCGCTACACTACAGCTCTGTCGATGTTAATGGGGGCCTGTTCAGCCCGCCTTTTCCTGTAGACAACGATCAGCTCCTATGTCTTTCTCACATTGAGGGAGAGGTGCTGTATACTTCTGGCCCTTCTTTGGACACCATGTTAACAAACCTCCAGACAAGCTTCAATGCCATACAACACTCCTTCCGTGCCCTCCAACTGCTCTTAAATGCAAGTAAACCTAAATGCATGCTCTTCAACCAATCTATCACAGTGCCATCCGTTTTGTCACCAAAGCCCCATATACTACTCACCACTGTGACCTGTATGCTCTCGTTGACTGGCCCTCGCTTCATATTCATCACCAAACCCCTGGCTCCAGGTCATCTATAAGTCTTTGCTACGTAAAGCCCCGCCTTATCTCAGCTCACTGGTCACCATAGCAGCACCCACCCGTAGTACGTGCTCCAGCAGGTAGATTTCACTGGTCATCCCCAAAGCCAACTCTTTCCTTGGCCACCTTTCCTTCCAGTTATCTGCTGCTAATGACTGGGACAAATTGCAAAAATCACTGAAGCTGGAGTCTTATATCTCTCCCTCACTAACTTTAAGCATCAGCTGTCAGAGCAGCTTACTGATCAATGCACCTGTACACAGCCCATCTGTAAATAGCCCACCTGTCATGCCCTGACCTGAGATATCTCTGTTTTCTTTATATTTTGGTTAGGTCAGGGTTTGACTAGGGTGGATATGCTAGTTTTTGTATTGTCTAGGGGTTTTGTATTGTCTAGGGTTTTTGTATGTCTAGGGTTTTGTAGGTCTAGATATTTGTATGTTGATGGTGGCCTGATATGGTTCCCAATCAGAGGCAGCTGTTTATCGTTGTCTCTGATTGGGGATCATATTTAGGTAGCCATTTCCCCTTTGCTGTTTGTGGGTGCTTGTTCTATGTTTAGTTGCCTGTCTGCACTATCGATTATAGCTTCACGGTTCGTTTAGTTGTTTTGTTGTTTTGTTAGTTTGTTCAGTGTTCATTCTTTTAATAAATTAGAATGTACGCATACCACACTGCTCCTTGGTCCGATTCATACGACAAACGTGACAGAAGAACCCACCACAAAAGGACCAAGCAGTGGAGGAATGAGTGGAGCACATCCTGGACCTGGGAGGAGGTAATTGCAGGGGACAAGACCCTGCCATGGAAGCAGGAAGAGATAGCGCAGGAGGAACGTTGACTAAACGAGAGGACACGGCTAGCACGGAAGCCCGAGCGTGTGACTGGTCAGGCACTGTGTTATGCAGAGATGCGCACGGTGTCTCCAGTTCACATTCAAAGCCCAGTGCGCTCTATTCCAGCTCCTCGCATTTGCCGGGCTAGAATTGGCATCCAACCAGGACGGATGGTGCTGGCTCAGCGCTCCAGGTCTCCAGTACACCTCCTTGGACCTGGATATCCTGCACCGGCTCTGCGTACTGTGTCTCCGGTGCGTCTGAACAGCCCAGTGCGTCCTGTGCTAGCGCCCCACACTTGCTGGGCTCAAGTGAGCATCCAGCAAGGACGCATTGTGTCAGCTCTACGCTCCAGATCTCCAGTGCGTCTCCACAGTCCAGTATGTCCTGTTCCTGCTCCCCGCACTCGCCCTGAGGTGCGTGTCACCAGCCCGGTACCACCAGTGCCGGCACCACGCACCAGACCTCCAGTGCGCCTCCACAGTCCAGTACGTCCTGTGCCTGCTCACCGCACTCCCCCTGCACCATTCATCAGGTCTCCAGTGGTGCCTCCACAGTCCAGTGCTTCCGGCGACAGTACCCAGTCCAGAGCTTCCGGTGACAGTATCCAGTCCAGAGCTTCTAGCAACAGTTCCCAGTCCAGAGCTTCCGGCGACAGTTCCCAGTCCAGAGCTTCCGGCGACATTTCACAGTCCGGAACCTCCAACGACGGTCCACAGTCCGGAACCTCCAACGACGGGCCACAGTCCGGAACCTCCAACGACGGGCCACAGTCCGGAACCTTCAACGATGGGCCACAAACCGGAACCTTCAATGACGGGCCACAGTCCGGAACCTCCAACGATGGGCCCCAGTCCGGAGCCTCCAGCGACGATCCCCAGTCCGGAGCCTCCAGCGACGATCCCCAGTCCAGAGCCTCCAGTGACGGTCCCTAGACCGGGGCCTCCGGCGATGTTCCGCAGTCCAGAGCCTCCGCCGATGATCCACGGTCCAGATCGACAAAGGCGGAGGGATCTGCGTCAAGAGGGAGTGCGGCGTCCAGAACCAGAGCCGCTACCAAGGGTAGATGCCAGACCCTCCCCTACAGGTTTGCAGCCTGAACCTTATTTTTTTTTTACCTTTATTTAACTAGGCAAGTCAGTTTTAAGAACAAATTCTTATTTTCAATGACGGCCTAGGAACAGTGGGTTAACTGCCTGTTCAGGGGCAGAACGACAGATTTGTACCTTGTCAGCTCGGGGATTTGAACCACTAGGTTACCCTGTCTAGGGGGTTTTTGTCTAGGGTTTTTGTATGTCTAGGGTTTTGTAGGTCTAGGTATTTGTATGTTTATGGTGGCCTGATTTGGTTCCCAATCAGAGGCAGCTGTTTATCATTGTCTCCGATTGGGGATCATATTTAGGTAGCCATTTCCCCTTTGGTGTTTGTGGGTTCTTATTCTATGTTTAGTTGGCTGTCTGCACTACTCATATTAGCGTCACGGTTCGTTTTGTTATTTTGTTCGTTTGTTCAGTGTTCATTCTTATAATAAAGAAGAATGTATGCATACCACGCTGCACCTTGGTCTGATTATTATGACGAACGTGACACCACCCAACTACCTCTTCCCCAAATTGTTATTTTTTTGTTGCTCCTTTGCACCCCAGTATCTCTAACTTGCACATTCATCTTCTGCACATCTATCACTCCAGTGTTTAATTGCTAAATTGTAATTATTTCGCCACTATTGCATATTTATTGCCTTAACTACCTAATCTTACTACATTTGCACACTCTGTATATAGATTTTTCTTTTGTGTTGTTGACTGTACGTTTGTTTATCCCATGTGTAACTCTGAGTTGTTTATGTCACATTGCTTTGGTTTCTCTTGGCCAGGTCGCAGTTGTAAATGAGAACTTGTTCTCAACTGGCCTACCTGGTTAAATAAAGGTTAAATAAATATTTTTTTTCATAAACGTTGTTGTCCTGGCACCACGATGCCAGTTCTCTGACCTCCTCCCTATAGGCTGTCTCATCGTTGTCAGTGATCAGGCCTACCACTGTTGTGTCGTCAGCAAACTTAATGGTGGTGTTGGAGTTGTGTTTGGCCACGCAGTAGTGAGTGAACAGGGAATACAGGACTATGTACACACTAAGTACACACCCCTGAGGGGCCCCAGTGTTGAGGATCAGTGTGGCAGACGTGTTGTTGTCTACTCTTACCACCTGTGGGCGTCCCGTCAGGATGTCCAGGATCCAGTTGCAGAGGGAAGTGTTTAGTCCCAGAGTCTTTAGCTTAGTGATGAGCTTCGTGGGCACTATGGTGTTGAACGCTGAGCTGTGGTCAATGAACAGCATTCTCACATAGGTGTTCCTTTTGTCCAGGTGAGAAAGGGCCGTGTGGAGTGCAATTGAGATCGTCATCTGTGGATTTGTTGGGGCGGTATGCGAATTGGAGAGGGTCTAGCGTGTCCGGGAGGATGCTGTTGATGTGAGTCATGACCAGCCTTTCAAAGCACTTCATGGCTACCAATGTGAGTGCCACAGGGTGGTAATCATTTAGGCAGGTTACCTTCGCTTCCTTGGGCACAGGGACTATGGTGATCTGCTTGAAACATGTAGGTATTACAGACTTGGTCAGGGAGAGGTTGAACATGTCAGTGAAGACACTTGACAGTTGGTCCGCGCATGCTTTGAGTACACGTCTTGGTAATCCGTCTGGCCCAGCGGCTTTGTAAATGTTAACCTGTTTAAAGGTTTTGTTCACATCGGCTACCGAGAGCGTTATCACACAGTCATCCAGAACATCTGGTGCTCTCGTGCATGCTTCAGTATTGCTTGCCTCGAAGCAAACATAAAAGGCATAAAGCTTGTCTGGAAGGCTAATGTCACTGGGGAGCTCGCGTCTGGGTTTCCCTTTGTAATCCGTAATAGTTTTCAAGCCCTACCACATCCGACGAGCATCAGAGCCAGTCTAGTAGGATTCAATCTTAATCCTGTATTGACGTGTTGCTTGTTTGATGGTTCATCAGAGGCCATAGCGGGATTTCTTATAAGCGTACGGATTAGTCTTCCGCTCCTTGAAAGCGGCAGCTCTAGCCTTTAGCTCGATGCGGATGTTACCTGTAATCCATGGCTTCTGGTTGGGATATGTACGTACAGTCACTGTGTGGACGACGTCGTCGATGCACTTATTGATGAAGCCGATGAATGAGGTGGTGTACTCTGCAATGCCATTGAATGAATCCCAGAACATATTACAGCCTGTGATAGCAAAATAGTCCTGTAGTTTAGCATTCGTGTCATCTGACCACTTCCGCATTGATCAGGCCTTATATGGTTGTGTTGGAGTGTGTATTCGTAGAGATGTACAATGACTATTTCAAAGTTGCAAAATATTCCAGTATGGTGGTTATTTATTTTTACCTCACATTCATCCATTGTTAAAAATTCCAACTCAAGCAAGTGCTTGAACTATTTTCAACAATTAATAATCAAATAAACTGAAAAGGAATGAAGAAAAACAATGAATTCCATGAACCTTAAAAAACCTTAGCCACACAATCCTATAGATTTCTTGTTTAACTTCTCATTGCCAGCAAACTGACCTACTGATAGGGACCAGGCGTGAGGGCAGATATCCTTTCAAAGCACGCTTTTGGTAGCTACCTTTTCATTTTCACTTGACGTCAATGTTTTGTTGATCATTCACAGACTTGATATCAGCAAGATAACGATACCCTTTGCCCTTTAGCTTAGTTAGTGCATATCACTGCTCTTTAAAGATGACCCTGGTCTTGTTTGCCATGTAGAAGGTCTGTTTCCTTCCATATGTCACCAGAGAATAAAATGTGTTGGTTTGGCTATCCAGAAAGGGCCACATTCATGAAACACAGACCAGGGCAAGCAGAATAGCCCTGACACAACCTTACACCTCATTCCAAGCAAGAGAATAAGATTGACAAGGCAAACTGTTAGACATCATACTTTTGAAAGAATAGTCAGGAAAGATAGCTGTGAGTTATAATGAAGCCTTTATGATGGCACTATGTTTTACTATTACAATGCTCATAACGCTCAAATTGGCTTCATAAGGAAGGGATCACTGCCGCTTACTCACTTCCAATGAAGGTGCATGAATTGAGGAGCAAACTGAGCTAGAGAGGAGATTCAGCTCTTGGAGGACAATGGAATTACATTTTAAAAAGCTTCTTTATTGTTAAATAAACATTGCCTTCGTACATAGAAAGTGTTAACCAACATTGTGTGGCACATTTCGTCAGCGAGAGTTATTTTGCCACCCACCCTTCCTTCCTCTTAACTCGCCCTCCACAGGTGAATCAGAATCTCCTGTATCACTGGTGATGTCTGAGGAGTAGAAGCTCTGATTAAGCCCCCTGTTTAATTAGCTCAGCAGACGATCAACCAAAAGGCTCACCAAATGTTTCACATTGAGGCCCCTGTGTGTGGCGCTGACAAATTCAGGCAACGCTCAAACTTGCATGTTTGAAATTAACGATTTTGAAGTCCAACCAGCCATGCTACGTTTTTTTTTACGCTAAAATGAGCATTGGTGGGGATTAATATGCATTAATTAAATTGACTCTGTTTCTTTTAATGAGGGGGAAAGGATTTGATGTTAATGCCGCTGATCTCACGGAGGCTTCAACCCACTTAATTAACTGGTATTTCAAACTAAAATAATCAATAAAAATATATTTAATTCATACCAGTTTTTACTACCATCTTAAAAGCAACAAGTAAATATGTATACATTTTTTCCCCCTGGTAATTAAGGACAAATTTGCTATACAAGTCCTCATACTCCATCCATTCTTTCCTTTGCCTTCTATTGGTATCGGAAATGTCACTGACCCTTTGTCATGTGTGAAAAAGGCAACAGAAAGAGTGAACACAATTTGTGCAATCCATCAATTTGTGCAATCCATCAATTTGTGCAATCCATCAATTTGTGCAATCCAAAGATTTATTATTAAAACACTATAATAGTTCAATAACTAACAACTGGACTCCCGGGTGGCGCAGTGTTTAAGGGCGCTGTACTGCAGCGTCAGCTGTGCCACCAGAGACTCTGGGTTCGCGCCCAGGCTCTGTCGTAACCGGCCACGACCGGGAGGTCCATGGGGCGATGCACAATTGGCCTAGCGTTGTCCGGGTTAGGGAGGGTTTGGCCGGTAGCGATATCCTTGTCTCTTCGCGCACCAGCGACTCCTGTGGAGGGCCAGGCGCAGTGCACGCTAACCAAGGTTGCCAGGTGCACGGTGTTTCCTCCGACACATTGGTGCAGCTGGCTCCCGGGTTGGATGCGCGCTGGGTTAAGTGCAGCTTGGTTGGGTTGTGTATCGGAGGATGCATGACTTTCAACCTTCATCTCTCCCGTGCCCGTACGGGAGTTGTAGCGATGAGACAAGATAGTAGCTCCTAACAATTGGATACCATGAAATTGGGGAGAAAAAAGGGGTAAAATAACTAACAACTACTTGTGGTGCTAGCTAGTTCATTACCTCATCAACTGTAGCTGGATGACACAGAAAATAGTCTAAAATGTATATAGACTTGTCTGTTCTTTTCTCTATCTATTTAGCATGAACATTTATTTGCCATATTTCCATATTTTTGTCACACTTTTATTATGTGAGTGCTGTGGGAACGTTGGCTGAGAAACCATGCACCTGTGTGCTGTTCTAAAGATAGGGTGGCTGTGGAGTGCCAGGGAGCAGACTCCAGAGGAACCATCCATCTCAATCTGAGGCTGCAGCTGACACCTTACAAAGAGGTACAATTAATAAGGACATTATCCGCCAGTAGGCAACAATGGAGTCTTAACGCAGAGACAGCAACCCCGGGAGACCCAGGGAGGACAGGGAGAGGGGAGGAGAGGGTGGCTTGCAGAGCAACCCTCATTAGGACCAATTTCTTCTGAAAAGGAAATACTATCTCATAATAGATGCATCTTTTAAAACCATTATCAGGTGCACTGTTTAGATGGGTAATTCTCAGGGATCAATCCTACATTCATCAGGAGCTCACTGACTACATGTTGATGAGCTTTGTTTCAGCCCTAAAGAAAATAATGTGAGATGAAAATGCTTCGAGTTGAGAGAGACACTCACTGGGTCCAATTTTGATAAATGTAAAGAAAAATATCTCTGAACCAGAAGTTGTTAGTCCAGCATTATTTCAAATGTCTTCAATAAAAATGTATGGAAAACCTAATGCTGTCATTTCTTATGTTAGTGCTTGATTTAATAATGTATTTTAAAGAGGAGCAACAGGACAATTGACAAGAAATCAGACAGTCCTGATAAAAGGGGTGTCATGAAAGCGTTCCATTTGTGCAGGTTGAGCGCAGCCCTATGGTTCATATGGGATAGGGCGGAGACAACACTGCACTGACATTTACAGCAATCCAGGAGTTGTTTGTGGTCATTGGACTGGAGACAAATGTTGAACCCCAGAGGTGAAAGGTTAGGGCTAAATTTAATCCACAGAGGTGACTCAGTTGGAAAATAAAAACAGAAAAGACAGAGAGAGGTGAGGGGCTGTTGCTGTCATTCGGGAAAATCATACCGTTCAATGGATTCTCACCTCACACGTGCACTCCAACCCAGTATCACAGATTATTCTGAATTATACACACATTTTTGTGTGCAGTACACACTTTCATATACAGTAAATTACAATCAGGTCACTTAAAACAGAAATAATAGCAGGGAGGTTGGTTGGGGGAAATGGTTGGGTGTATAACATGAAAGGCTAGCAACCCAAAGGTTGTGTGTTTGAATCTCATCACGGACAACTTTAGCATTTTACCTAATTAGCAATTTTTCAACTTTTTAGCTTCTTTGTAACCATTTAGCATGTTAGCTAACCCTTACCCTAACCTTAACCCTTTAACCTAACTCCGAACCCTAACCTTAACCCTTTAACCTAAATCCTAACCCTAACCTTAACCTTTTAAGTACTTAGCTAGCATGTTACCTAACCCTAACCTTAACCATTAACTCTAACCCCTAAACCTTAACCCCTCACCTTAACACCTAGCCTAGCTAATGTCAGCCACCTAGCTAGCCTAGCTAATGTTAGCCACAACAAATTGGAATTTGTGTAATGTACAGGAATGTGCTATGAAGAAAGAAAATCGTGAGATACACACAAAATGTGTTGTGATGAAAATCGTGTAACGCACATGAAAAAGTGGACTTTTCGTGTGCCCTAATTGGTGTCTATTTCACAATAAGCGGTGATAGTGTGTTGGTGCACTCACACATAAAAACACCAAGCAGTCATACAGTTACAGAGTTAAAATGTTTAAGTGGATGAATAGAACACCACTACACAAACAAGCACAAACAAACCTACTCTGAAAATCCACAGGATTTTCTGGTCTGCCATGGTAAATCAAGGTCAAAATGTGCAAATGACTGACTGACTCACAGTAGCAATTGTATGGGAGTATATTCTTAAACAATGAGCTCTAATCACTCCCAACTCTGTCCCACTTATTTATAAAGTCAAGAGTTCCTACCCAATGATCTATTTTATTTTCCTGCTTGTTCCACGGGGAAGGGATGAGCTTGGTTATGGATTAACAGTGTGATCAATAGTGAGATAGGAGTGGTTCTCTAAACTGAGGAAAATTAATTCGAAATGCAGTCAAACCCTTATCGACCCAGAGCCAGGATTTGCTTTCATTGCAGGCGGTTGATAACCCACCAATATTGTGATGAGCAGCTAATCTCTCATTTTATATAACCTTCACCCCTCACATCCTCTGCTAGGATTGGCCGTCTTATTTGTTGTCCCAGTACTTTATTTGTTATCCATATAGCTTTTATACGCTTAGTTTATATTTGTTTGAAACTAGGTTTAGTGAAAAATATTGTCTGGCCTGAAGCATATTCTTAATCTCAAAGTTTACAGTAAATTATTTTGGTAGATACTTCAGTTTTAATCATGGTCAGGAGTGTAAACCAGAGTTGTGAATATCAGACTTTAATATAAACTCATTAGTTTATAGTAAACCCAGTGAAGATCTGGAGCACTGGGGATAGCATAACTCATCATATCAAAGACTACATTTATGTATCAAATATAGAGCTGGCAATGCATTCCTTACCTCCCAACAGACTGACTTTAGAGGACTACTAGGCTATACAACATGTGTACACTTACATAACCTTATATTACATTACCTTGCCACTTATGTACCAAGCAAAAAAAAATGTCTAACTATGACTGTGAACAGCACATTGTGTTATATATGAAAAAATAAAAATAAAATAAAATATATGTGGCTTTATAAAAACAAAAGTTTAAGATATACAACCTTCTGGTACTTGCTACACAGGTAGCCATGACATTACCCATGCTACTTTGGTATAAAGCAAAACTTTTCTCCAAATAAAATCAATGCACAAAACCACATTGTATCACTTCCATCATCCAAAGCTACAAATTGCAGGCTTGGAAAAGAGTCCAGGAAGGTGGATTCTATTCAAGTCATTAATCTACCACATAGTATTCTTAAAACTCACCTCACGCCTGGCAAATCCCATAATTATTTCTGGAAAGTGGTGATTAAAAGCAATTTAGAGAATGAATATGTAAAACAAAGCGAATACCGAGCTAATGGATTTATTATTATTAAATGAGCGAGTCTAGTGTATAATTTGTGTATGATTAAGATGCATTTACTTTGAAAGACTGCATCAGAAAACATATAGCTTTCAAATCTCTGTAAAGATGCCATAACAGTTCACCTGTCAGGTCATCTTATGTAAAAGACTATTGTGTACTGAACAAAAATATAAATGCAACATGCACAATGAAAAATATTTTACTGAGTTACAATTCAAATAAGGAAATCAGTCCACTGAAATTAATTCATTAGGCCCTAATCTATGGATGTCGCATGACTGGGAATACAGATATGCATCTGTTGGTACCTTTAAAAAAAAGTATAGTGTGGATCAGAAAACCAGTCAGTATCTGGTGTGAACACTATTTGCCACATGCAATGTGACACATCTCCTACAGATAGGTGTTGATCAGACTGTTGATCGTGGCCTGTGGAATGTTGTCCCACTCCTCTTCAATGGCTGTGCGAAGTTGCTGGATTTTGGCGGGAACTGGAACATGCTGTCGTACACGTTGATCGAGAGCATCCCAAACATGCTCAATGGGTGACATGTCTGGTGAGTATGCAGGCCAAGGAAGAACTGGGACATTTTCAGCTTCCAGGAATTGTGAACAGATCCTTCCGACATGGGGCTGTGCATTATCATGCGGAAACATGAGGTGATGGCGGCAGATGACTGGCACAACAATGGGTCTCAGGATCTCGTCAAGGTATCTCTGTGCATTCAAACTGCTATCATTAAAATGCAATTGTGTTCTTTGTCCGTAGCTTATGCCTGCTCATACCGTAACCCCACTGCCACCATGGGGCACTCTGTTCACAACATTGACGTCAGCAAACCGCATGCCCAGACAACGCCATATGGTCTGCGGTTGTGATGCCGGTTGGATGTACATGCCAAATTCTCTAAAACGATATTGGAGGTGGCTTATGGTAGAGAAATTAACATTCAATTATCTGGCAATAGCTCTGGTGGACATTCCTGCAGTCAGCTTGTCAATTGCACACTCCCTTAAAACTTGAAACATCTGTGACACTGTGTTGTATGACAAAACTGCACATTTTTAGATTGGCTTTTTATTGTCCCCAGCACAAGGTGCACCTGTTTAATTATCATGCTGTTTAATCAGCTTCTTGATATGCCACACCTGTCAGGTGGATGGATTATCTTGGCAAAGGAGAAATGCTCACTAACAGGAATGTAATCAAATGTGTGCACAAAATTTGAGAGAAATAAGCTTTTTGTGCATTTGGAAAATTTCAGGGATCTTTTATTTCAGCTTATGAAACATGGGACTGAGGACACTGTCATTTAATTTCATCCTGACCATCGTGTAGTATATTTCAGTGATTTGAACAGCCATTACTCATTGCCATTGAATGTTATTAGCAGGAAGTAAGTGCTTCTCTGCTTCCTTTCTAACATCTTTGCTGTGCTGTTCCAAATGGAGGGTCTTCCACAAGGATAGGTCAATATCCTGAAGGATGGGACACCAGAGAGGGCGATTGATCTCTCCATATCTATTTCTAATGCTCTGATTCAGGTCAGATGATGGAAGCTATGGTGTCTACCCCTGTTATGTTCAAAAGGCTGCTCTCTCTCTCGCTCTACAAAGGCTCAAGTGTCATTGGCCTGAAATCAAATCAAAAGTAATTGCAGCCACATTACAAAGTTGTTGTATCATACAAGACACAGATTACCATGGATTTATGTTCTATTTGCTAACATAGAGCCAAACATTGTCCATAAACCTTGTCATTCAGGAGCAGAGGAAAGCCAGTGTTCTAGAAGGCCTTAATCAGAAGGGAAACAAATCAGGTTAATTGGTGATCAACAGAGTGTTTCTGACTTTAATGAGGCCCTGTTGCCCATGGCAAGGCCCAGATCAGGATAAGGGACTTTCTCCTGCCTGCATTGCCTCCTTTGATCTTGTTTGCTTTTCCACTGCTGGGATTCTCATTGTTGTTTTTAATTACTTCACCACCAAATGGTACAAATGAAAGATAGGTGTCAATTAATAACATTTCCATAAATTAGAATCGCTAACCACTCTCATTAGTAGCTAGAGGCTTTTGTTTTGACTAAAGTCTCATGTAATCTTTTTTCAACTCTAACTATAGAGAATGATATTTCACAGAGCAAGAAATCACTTGATATTCACCATATTTTCTGGTAATCAAATTTCACTGTAGGTAATTAGATACAAAACACGTTTGAATGATTGGGGTCAACCTGTAAATGCCAATTGCTATATTAAACCTTAATAAAATTGGTAAGTCTATTCAATTAGTCAGCTCAGAGAAACACTTTGTGCCACCGAGCATGCACTTTTCACTCAAGCACAAAGACATGATCAAATAGTCGTACAACACTACATCTGTAGCATGTAATGAGGGTCAGGCTAGTTTACTTTATCTTGATGCTTTTCATTGGAGTTGCCGTTTTGTGTTATTGATGGTGGTCAATATGTTAACAGGAGAGACATTCTTTTCACCAAGAGGAGGTGACATTGTACGTAAACTAAAAGAAAGAGAGGCATTCTGTCAGTACTCCTTAGACACTATGAATCATAAGGAACTACATTATTATTTTTCACTGTCCTCGTTTATATCATGTT
Organism: Oncorhynchus mykiss; assembly: GCF_057628025.1. Taxonomy (NCBI): domain Eukaryota; kingdom Metazoa; phylum Chordata; class Actinopteri; order Salmoniformes; family Salmonidae; genus Oncorhynchus; species Oncorhynchus mykiss. The sequence continues at coordinate 71,349,110 of NC_143023.1, read as the reverse complement.
GTTGCATAGATTTTTTGGGTCTCTGTGTCTCCAAATTCACAGACACCGAAAATATCACCTGTGGTATGTATATTTGACATGACCTATGATTAACAAGACACACTATTTATCTTATTATTAGCAAGTATTATTTTGTGCTATAATTTGTAATTTACCTTGAAACATATTATCATTATTATTTTCTTACATTGTTGTGTCTCAATGGGCCACTAGGCTATAAATAGGAGCAGGTCACTATGAAGAAGATGTCAGCTTGACGCTGAAATGTCAGTCACCGGTTCACATACTGTACAATTGTTGAGTGCTCCAACTCCTTTCTACCTTGAATTAGTCCCTTTGGAAGTTTTTCTTGGTAAGGCCTTCTCAGGGTTTTTGTTCCCATTTCAATGAATAACTCAACTATAGGAGGGGATACAATTGTAGGTACTTTCTTTGAAAAACACCTGTCACCCTGGTAATAACATGTAACCCCCGGATTTGTCTGTAGTGCACTGCAGCTCATGCTTGAAATTGTATATTTCCTTCATGTATAGCATGTACAATGGCCTAACACATTTCCTATATCAAATGGATGTCTGCTGGCTGGTCCTCAGGGCTTACAATTGACCATTTAGTGGGCCATGTAATGCTAATATGCGGGGGGATCAAATATTATAATGTAAGCAGAAGAATATTCGGTATATGATTTCAAATATATTTAGGATGATTTTTGAATAAATATAATATCAAATATAATATAAAGACATTCTTTTACATTTAGAACTCAACGTTGATTGCATTGAAATAGCACAGCAATTTGAGAAATAGTTGGCAACCATTCATGCATTACTGTGTCCCACAAAAAAAGAGATGATTTGAGAGGAAGTTTGAGAGGAATGACTCCTTCATCAATGTAATATATTCTGATTACAGTCCAGACCAGGTCACATAGAGAGATTCTACTCTTTGTTACTTTGAGACAGAGCACTATAATCTGCCAGAGGACAGCCTGTCATTACTAGAGAGTATGGTAATAGACAAACATTGATGCTATGGGGAACAATTGGTTTTACTGCATCAAACAGATCACATAGAAACTGAGCTAAATGATTAGGGAGAAGAGGCTTGTTTTCTGTCCCCCACATCATCATAAACGATAGCAAGAAGGTATCCGTACCTGAAGCATCTAAATGGATGGGCATCCAACATTTCAGCATCAGTGCACCAATCTCTACCAATATGTTAATATGCAAAAATAGACTATCAGACCATGTTCTACACCTGCTTCCATTGACATTCTTATACATATGTATGTATGTTTGTGTGTCTTTATGAGTAAGTTTATCACCCTACTACTAAAACTATCCCATCAGAGTCATTACGTGGAGTGGACCCTGCTAAAATGAATACATTCAATTATCTAATTTAATTAATGTCATCCTCTCTATTTTCAAGTTTTCAAACCGCCCCACTGACGTGACTATACTGTTAATAGATTAGTGGTTGTGCCAACACTGTCACAAAATGTGGAACCCAAATGACTATTAGTATTACTACTGGTCAGATTGTGTCGCAAATGACTACTTTTGACTAACAAAACTAAATATGTAGAACTATAAGACTAATCATATTGTACATACCCCTATTAGAAAGTCGTATTTAACCAAAAACTCCCTCCACAATAAACAAGTACACAATAACAGGATTAACAATCTAAGTATATTCTTCTCTGGATTTATGTGTTTGGAACTCCCCCACACCCCCAGTTAGTAAGATGTCTTATTCAACTCTAAAATGGAAGGGTCCCACCTGTCAATGTGTGGCCTGATTAAAAAAGGGCAGGGGAAAGGCTTTGGCTGGCCAATAGGGGAGGTCAAGGACAGAGGAGGCAGTTCCACTCCCCCACCACATCATTTTTGTATGACAGCACCACCCCTAGGTTGAAGTTCACTGAAGCTTTTCATGAACACAGTGCTTAACGTCAAACACAAGATTAAAGCAGGGGTGTCGCATCTTGGCAGGCCCAAATGAAAATACCAAGAGCTAAGCCAGCCTCTGCAAAGCCAGGGGACAGGTAACTCATATTAGAGAGAAGGCCTAGTTAGCAGACTGCCTACTGCTTTCCATGTTCTCAGTGGTGGTCAAAAGGCCATGCTGGCTCTGGAGCTGCTTTATTGGTAAAATATATTACAGTAGAGGCCTGCAGAGCTGCCTTATTAAGAGGTGGGGGCAGAGAAGAGATGCCCTCATGACACATTTAGCTGGAACTGAAGACATCTCCATATTACTGAATAAATTACAAGCCACGATTGTATTTCATTGGCAGATAATATTAGGGTTATAAGGCAAGTCAATATTGGATTAATTTGAACTAAGATTACATAGATGTTCATTGTTTAAAAAAATTAACTACATAATGAAATGTGGGAACATATGAACAATTACAGCATACAGTACTACAGCTTTGGAAATGGTATAGATATACATGGTTTATAACATCTAAAGGTAGATGTAAATGTATTCATACATCACATCAGTATTTCAGCATCAGTCAGCAGCAGCATACTAACACAAATTGTGCAATATTCCTTACAACCAGGACAATTCAACAATAGTGCTATCAACTGTTCTCAACTGATGCTTTCTAAAATCTCTGTTTTTTTCTCTCCATTTCAGTTCTTAGTGATGCAATTGCGTTTTAATGCTGAACAGATGCCACCCAGATATCCCTTACTGTCTATTTTAACAGGCTCCCTGCGTGAGCTGATGGAAAAAGCAGAGGGTAGCTTTGAGGAGAGTAGCTAAAGCTCATTAATAACTCTGAAGATCAGACAGCAAATGAAACCCAGTGCTGGGGTTAATAAAGAGATACTTGGGGTCACAAATATTGATGCAGATATTACAATCATTGCAGCATATAAAAAACAAGGCCTGAAAGACTAATAAGTAGTCAAAAGTTTATTTTGGTAGATTGCATAATGTGTTTTTATCAATAAATAATGGTTACATGATAGAGTTACATTTGCATATTTGATTCAAATGCTTCAAATGTGCATGCGTATTCAATCAATATGTGGCTGATATGAATATCATCAACAGTTTGTTATATTAAAGTCAAATATGATTCAACTTTTCCCCCTTAGGAAATGTACTTTCATCTATGAATTCCAAAAGCTTTCACAATGAGATCCTAACCTTGACAGCCACCCACACAGAGACAAAGCATAACCTACGGTGGAAGGTGGCGGGATAACAACTGTCATACCTTTTAATCAGTCCAAACCTCAGATAAATCTCATTGTCTGCACCAGATGTTGCTGCTATCTGGTATGACATGTGCACCAATCACGTTGCCCTACCCCTTTGGTAGATAACGGCAACGATAATGCCAGAAGCCATTCTCCCTAATCGTATTGCCCACATTGCCCACCCAGAAATTACAGGACATCAAAGAAAACATTTGCTGTCCAAAAATGTAAAACAACAGCTCTGGCACACCAGCTCTGATATAGACTTCAGTTTAATGGACTTCAATTAACCATCAGAAATGGATGAGTAGCCTATGGGTACCATGCAGAGTTGAGCATTCAGAAATATTGCCCTGGGCATCCTGTTAACCATATTACTACCTCTTTTTTTCTGGTATTGAAATGTTTTGCTTGAAAGACGCTAAGCTGGGATGGAGTGTTTTTTCCGGGCATCTATAATGAGCCAAGAAATCTACCACGGTGTCCCATGTTTGGAGAAGTGATAGGATTTTCACTCTAAATACCTCTGAGAGAGGTGGACAGTTCAGGGATGAGAAAGAAATGCTTATTTCCTCTTAAGAAGCTTATTTAAGTGATTTGAGACTACAAAAAGTTGCTACACAGTACAACTTTGGTGAGATTGTTGACAATAAACATTAGCTGGACTATGTTGGGACTGCCATGTTCTAAACCCGATTTGAAACCCCAAAACAACATTGTTGTTCCCCTGACATAAAGCCCGTTGTTTCAGCATGTATTTGTGTAGCTATTGACAGGTCCTCAGTTCTAGGCATATTCAGTAACAGCATAATGGGGTTCAGGGAGAATGATTGTGTTGCTTTAGGGTATCAACAACGCTGTTGCAACTGTCATTAAGACAAATCACCTGTATCCCATGTAATATACATTAAAATCAGCACCAATTGGAATTGGCCCTCTTATTGTGTCTAAAAGCCTCATTGGTTGAAACAGGTGATTTGTCCAGGCATACTAGAAGACATCCATGCCAGCCTGGTTATGTAGTATGTACATACTGTAGAATAATTTTAATGAACATGTCTAAGAGCGAAGCCATTTTGTAGCACAAAGATGACTTGCTTCTTTTCCCTCCTGTATAGCAACAGAAGCTGGTGCTTCAGATCTCTAAGAGGCTTGGGAAGCTTAAAAGAGGCTTAGCTGCCCTTCTCATCCCCTCCCAGCCATACACTGGCTGAAAACTCTTTAGAAAGAAACTGAAGAGAGGGAGAGGACTACAACTATAAGACCATTCTGGTAGTGTAAGCAGTGCCTACTTTTGTAAATTCAGTTGAAAACCATAGCTAGGAACAAATGGAAATTACATTCTGAATTAAATTAACAGACTAATGTTTTGTAGTTTACACAGTGCCAAAATAATGCAAATATATAGAATTCCTCAAACAAGTTAATATGGAATAAAAAAAAGTATTATATAATCAATTAAATTATAAGCAATAACACAGTTTTGCACAGTTTATTCTCATTCCTTTGTTTAGGAGTGATGTCTACCATTTTGGTAGCAGATGACAATTTATGATCAAAACTCCATGAAGGCATGAAGCTGATCTTTAAGGCTCTTCTCTAATCCCTACCATGGATGCAGTCTTAACTGGGAGACTAGTTTGTGATGGGCTCACCCAACAGCACAATGTTGCATGGGACACTACATTCAGCTTAAGCCAATTTATCATCTACATTCAAAGCACATTCATTGAGCTATTTGGATGGACTTTTTTTGCAGATCTATTAAAAATACTCTTATCTGTATTTAGCATATGCTGTGTATGTCAGTGTTGGCAGCTTTAGACGGATTCGCACTCAAAACACCTCAAGCCATTCTTGAGCTGAAACTACTGATAACATTCTAAAACTTCCTGAGACGAGCAGGTTTTCACGTCTAGATAAATTCATTCAGTATCCTGTTGTATCATTTTATTTATTTATTGTCATTTTAGTGTCTACAGTGCAGGATTTGGAATGCCATTTAAATTACTTTGTTGCTTTTCCAAACAGAAAGTATTCATTTTCAGAATACATTTTGCCGCTTGCCTCACAGTGAGAATGCAGAAAAAGCATGTAGTAAAAGTAACAAGGCTTTGGCTTCTTTAGTGTAGAAACACTACAGTGTTGTACTGATATCTTTAATTGGTGAAAAATGTAAATCCACTGATTTGTTAATGATTGCAAAAATATTGTGAGGGAGTTATGTATATATATATATATATATATATATATATATATATATATATATATATATATATATATATATATAGTTATTTTTTATTTTTTATTTTTTACATAGAACCCTACAATGAAATGAACAAAGTAACGTTCTTACACTCCTTCGTGCACAGTTTGTTCGGAACATATCTTAGATGCCAGAATATTTTTGTGGTCAACTTGAGGGTGTAAAACCACCCCTCAAAAAACAGAAGCTTTTATGTTGCCCGGCAGAGACTGAGTCACACCACCACTAGAGAATCTGGAACGGGTCCAGGAGTAAGGCTGTCTGCAGACCACAGCGCGACATCATTCACAGTGAGATGTGTTCTAGCTGAAGTGCTGGGGTCGGGTGTTTAAAATGATGCATTCCACTCACATTTTCATAATCAGACTGGTCTCCCACATTCAGCAATAGACCAAGTCCAAGCAGCTATCATCAAAAATGAAAATCAATGTCAGTGGTTTTGTGAGCAGACTATCAGAGTTTAAAAAAATAATTAAAAAGTAGAAGTTACACATACAATTGTAATTTACCCAGGTATCCATTTTATAATTCTGTCCTTTGATAATTTTTATCACGTTTGGAATTAAATCATGATAGACTCTTACTTCTAAAAGTAAGCTTATATTCACTTAAAACATATTTTGTACATCATGTGTACTTTGACATAATGGTCAAACATCTCTTTTCAGTTTGCATTGATGATTACTGCCTTATACTGTATTGTCTTGGTATGCTGTACGTCCGTACATTTGAAAATTGTCTGGTAAAAATGTTTATTTAATTCTGCTCTCCACATGATATTAGCACAGAGGCTTTGCTTGTGAAGCAGTTGTGAAAGAGCACTGTGATATTTTTGCAGCAGTACTCAGTGCTTCTCATACCTGTTGAGAAGCCTTTCATCGTTAATGGGCTCATTAGCCACATTGTTAATTGAGTGCTATTCAGGGCAACATCAACGCAAATAATAAGAGTGTTCAGTTCCTTTATTTTTTTAATATCAAAATAGAGACAGAACAGTGCACTAATGTTGCTTTCATGGGGGGTGTATGCCTAAGGAGGCTTATTCATTTTAGGTTTATTGTTCACCATTACAGTAGGAACGTTGGCCACAATAACATTATCACCACTGAAGGCATTCTACATGGCAGCATCAGCTCCACTTCAGAGAACTTCACTTCCATCTTTCCATCATAGAAAGCCTCTTCACCATGGGATTCCAGAGCATTGCCACGCAGCAGGACTTTTTGTGCTCTCTGTGCAGCTAATTCCAAAGAGTTGTTAGACATTTTATGAGTGCATTCAAGCTGGGTGGTTTAGACATTAAATACATAGGCACTCAAACTGACAAATGCATCAAAGACTAAACAATAATGAGGAAGATGGTGAAAAAAGACGATGCCTCATGTCTGTGCTGAAAAGGGTGATGTCAATATCTCTGGAGCCTATGTTGTTCCTGGTGTTATATGGATCGGTTCATGATTTGTTTATGTTGTGTCATTTACTTCACTCTTTAAATAACTAACTAACTAACTTACATCGACAATGATACTGCTGCTACTACTACTATTACTACCATTACTACTAATACTCTTACTAGTACTACTAATCATAATATTAAACGTAAATAATTACATTTAGTTCATTATTCAAGTAAGATTTCATAAGGGGAAAATAAAGTTAGTTGTTTTCTAAAACAGTTATTGTCTTGTCTTTCCTATCATAAGCAAATTTAACAACACAAAAAATCATTTTTTTTCTGTTTTAAAATTCTATATCAGCTAAGTGGTCTTCTCCCCCATGATGCAATATTAGTGGGTAATGGGATCCGAAAATGGAAGCTAACTCATTGGAATTAAATGTATCAGCATGTGCTCAGAGGTAATAAGCTGTCGGTTATAAAATGAAGATTTGTATTTAGATATATGATAGGAAAGAATAATGAATAGGCAAAATAGATGAAGCTGCTTTACAACTAAATGAGTTATTTGGAACCAACAGACAAAGAAAATAATCATGATGACAATGATTATCGCAGATAATATGTTCAGTATGAAGGTGAAATTGGTGAATATGAAATCGTATTGCTGTGCAGAACCATAAAGAGTTAACAAGAGGTAATATTTGTAGATATGTTTAAAGAGAAGCAACCAAATCAAGTGCAATCATCAAACGTTTTAATGAAGGAAATCTAATTAGGATAAAGGGAGGCATCGCTCCATGGAGCATTGATCAAACCCAGACCCTGTGAACTGGAATCCCGGGGGGAAGGGGGGGCTGCACGGGGTGTGGGAGAAAGCAAAAGGATGACAGTAAAGTGTTATGTTCTTTTATTTTTAACATTATTATTAATAATAATAATATTACTATTGTTGTTGTTTTTATTATCATTCACCTACTCAGGTTGGTAAATTACTGCAATGTACTCTCTGTCTGTCTTTCTTACGCATATCTGAGAGTCATTGAAGTCCATAAAACAACACAACACAAGAAACTAATATTGAATAAATAATGAATGTTGTTCCAGCAGTTATTTAATGATACATGGTGTTATCATTTTGTGCTATTTCTGAGTTGGGATTCTCATTTCCCGTGAATTCAATGCTGTTCCGAGGGGTACAGATGACTTTGCATTATTGATATGAAGAGGAACAAGGTGACTGCTGGAGTCGGTTTTAGTGAAGCTTAATTGAGGCAATTGAAATTTCGATTACTTTGATACCTATTAATATCATATATATTTATATATATATCTTACACATATATATATATATATATATGATGAAAGTGTTTCTATATGACACTAAAGGTGAAACATTGGAAAGAAAGTAATCTCTGTTATATGACTGAGTACATTAAAAGTGACAGGAACCAGATAATTAAATCAGATGAGAGTCATGAATTGCTATGGAGGAAATATGATTACACTATCTTGTCAAAATCACAACTTAAACAAAAACTGATAGCACACGTTCTATTTTTAGCAGAACTTCACAAATTCATTATACTGTATTGTTACCTTCTGGTTTGTTGCATTTTACAAAGAAACAACAAACCTTACTGAGTCGTTATGTAGGTTATTCTGTGGTTATTCCATTTGTAATAAAAAAGTCATTGCACTGCCCAATATTAGTGTATTGTCAAATTATATATATTGATATATCTTTCAGTGTATTTAGGGATTCTACATACTGTATAAGATTGGTTGTTATTTGATAAATAGACTGTTTCATAAAGTTCAATGTGTCTTACTTGAACTGTGAAGAAAGCAAAAAACACAATATTGAGAAATGAGTGTTTTGCAGTCCAGAAAACCATCTAAACACATTCAGAATATAACGCTATCTCAAGCTGTTTATAATAACACTGAGCACTTAGCAGATGGATGTCCATGCATTAAAAGGTTTATTATGAGTAGGAATAGGAACACATTGACATCACAGACCGTGCCGCGACGCCAGGTTTTAATATATATATATATCACATTCAGAGAGGGAGATGGGGAGCAGATATGTTGATTCTTCTGAACTGCTTGGTGTAAACAGGCAATGACATGAAGAAAAGTATATTAAAAAAGACTAGCGTGTCTGCAGGACTGGCGTCTGATGCCTGTCAAATCATTAAAAAGGAGAGGTGTCGTTATCAATTGCAGTTGATCAGTGATAGTGGTGGCACATGGCAGTGATGGGGGTATGTCTTCCACAGGGGCACTCTAGGGGCCTTTTGTGAATTCATAAAGTGAGATAAAATCAGCTTCATATTTCTCCACCAAATCGCCTGATGAAAGCAGGCTGGGAGAGAGAATTACATGGCAGGAGTTTTGTCACTAACCCCATAGGCTTTATGGGTTGGGAATGGAATAGGTAATGAGAAAAGCCAAGCCGCAGGTTTGCTCTTTTTAATAAGTCATCATGCCACTATCTATGGTTACCTGCAGCGTGCCCACCAACATAGCAATAGAAATACACTTCATTCAGCCCAACTGCAGGCCTATGAATGGTTATAATGTTACTAACACGTTTGAGCAACCAAGCAGTTAGCCCCCCTCTTCTCCACCACAGACACCATTACACAGACTTCTGTGATGTGAATCATCTGAACAAAGTCGACAGAATGAGACTGTACTCTGGTGTTCTCTCTTCTCCAGAAATGTGTGATCGCAATTAAGATAAGACTCTTAATCTTAAACACAAAATGAAAATTAGTGGAATCTGGGACATAATAATTACTTACAGAACTTGCAAGTAAAATGCTTCCCCTAGATCGCGCAAACACACGCACATGCACACGCACACACACAAACGCAGAAATTCTCAGGCGGGCAGCATGATAAAAAGCTAAATTGTCCTGTCTTCAGGATAATAAGAATGATACTTTGGCACCAGTATTTTATTCTCATCTCATAACTCATCAAACACATTTCCTACATCTCAGTGAGTCCTTTCTTCTTTTCCCTGGGTTTCATTCTCCCAGTAAACTCTGTATGTACAGAAATATTCCTGCCTGAAGGAAAATGGTTTTTAATGTGAGCGGATGATGAATGGCCAAACTGATTCCCTGGCAGGAGTTAAAGCTTTGTGAAGACACTTGGCACAGATTTGATGAAGGCAGTTAAAACAAAGAGAAAAAAAGAAAGAAAAATATCCCAAATAAAAACTTTAAGTGCTACCTCTGACAGTTCTGGTCATGTGCTCAGTATGTTCAGCTGAGAAACACAGAACCGAGGCATGTTGTACATTTGACAGCAGAATGCAAACCTATTAAACATCCATTGTAATTAGCTGTCTTTCGAAGTATCCACTATAGCATTATTACCATGGTTTAGCATTCTCAGCTTGAATGGCAACTATTTTACCATTTCATCTCCTAACATGGGCAGATCTGTTTTAACAGACAAGCGAGTCACATGCTCAGATCAGCCATCCTCACTCGGAGGGATCTTTGGAGCGTGTGGAGTTTTAACATGGAAATTGGCTTTGAACCCCATCTGCACAGGTCGGCACATCTTTGGGCGAGGCACTGCTACTGCTGACAGGGAAAATGAACCATCAATTCCTTATAATGTGGCCTGATTATCATCCTACTTACCCCCTGCAAATTCAAACTTAGAGCATTTCACCACCATCTAGGAAATGACGTAACCTCAGAAAATCTGGTGTCCTGTGTCGATTTAAAAAAATAAAAAAATAAAAACCAATATCTCCAAGTTACCAATCTCAAACGAAAAAACATACATTTAACATATTGACAGGTCTGGAATGAGCTCTCCCTAAGAATATGCTGTTTTGAAGAGAAACAAATTCAAAATCCCATTCATCATTAGACATCTGGTACAATAACCAATATCTGCAATACAGAAAATATTCTAAATCCTCAATTGAGTCCATTTGATGCACCTAGGGCTGTTTCTTAGTCTATTGACACAAAAGAAAGCAAGGTAAGTTGATCACTAGACCAGTTTTTGTATTTCAAAGAAGGAAGTAAAGGACTAGGTAAAACTACAGCATTAAACAAAGTAAAAGTTAAAACATGGTTCCTACCTTGGTAGCCCTGTTGTGTTCACCAAGTTAGCTATGATTTTTATAAAGTTATCAAGGAAGAGAGAAGTCAAAACAACAACAAAACTATTGAGAACTAGATTACACCAAACAGGACTCTGATGTATAGCACAAATCGGACCAAAGAGCAAAGTTTCAATGTGTGTGATGTGAGTGTTCAGCAACTTTGGGATGGGGGATCTGTAGATGTCCGATGTGGGATGTCTTTATTTGACAGGATTGGTTTAGTTATTTCTCGGGCAGGCCTGTCCAGCCCGCGGGTGTCCTTTTCACCCGTTAAGGCAGCTGGGGCCTGACCCTGCAGATCTGCCCCTCAGAGCAGTGCTTCTTTCAGCCCCCTGTGGGGACCCTCCCTGTCCCCTCCCACCAGCAACATCCCATTCACTCCCAGAGATAACTTTATTCATCTTGTGCATCATTGTATCCAATTGAATGAGGGAACTATGCAGACACTCTAGTGAATTGAACTAGTGTGCGAGTGTGTGTCCGGGGGGAGTGATGTCTTAATTTCGTTCATTTAAATTGGGCGAAGAAATCCGTTTGTGCCTTCAAACAGAACCAACTTTTCTCTCTCACTCTACTATAATCTCACACTGTGCTGAATTCTGCAATGCACTTTGTGTCCCTCACTCTTTTGTTTGCCAAGAATACAACTATTCTAAATTTCGTTAGAGACTTGTATTCCCCATATAAATGCTGTTTATTATTTCCATGTATCTAAAATGGATTACCTGTGGAATAACAACATCCAAACCATATCATAACAAAAGCAAACATGCATGCATTTTTTTGTCATTATTCCGCAACACATGACTACATGAGACTTTATGTAAGAATGATGGCAACCATGACTATCCCTTCTAGAGTTTCTGATGATGTTAGAATTTTGTTTAGCATATTTCCACATAGATTTCTCATCAGAGAGTGTTTCCACTTTCTGATGAAGTTCCTATCGCTGTATTTGATTTGACTGCTGAGCAGCTGGCAGGGACAGTGTGGCTGATTTTCACCTGCCTCCACCCTAGCAGTGGAGACCACCCTGCTCTTCTCTCATCATTCATATTCAAGCCAGGGCCTCTTGACAAGTCTGCTGATCTCACTCAATGTTTTGTAATATGGACAATACGTTTTTTTTTTTCTGTGGAGAAAAATGCTGAGGCCATCACACTTCTGTAGGCCTGCCTTGTGAGATTCAACTGAGGCAGAAGCAGTGGATTACTCCCCTCTGTGAGAGTCCTGCTTGGAGCAGAGCACGGCTCACCCAAAACCAAGTCAAACACTATCTAATGATGCACATAGAGAAAAGGTAACTGCCTCCTCAGTGTGTCTCCCTCATATTCTCTATATCAACACAACATCTGGCGCAGAGAGTAAAACAACATGTGCAGCGGAGAACTCAAAAATCCACTGCACTTCAGGTTGCAATAGATATTTTCTGATGGTTCTCAATAAAATGTTACTGTGATGTATGGAATGGTAGGCTTTATGTTTATGTCTTGTGAATTACTACACTGAACAAAAATATAAACACAAAATGTAAAGTGTTGGTCGTGTGTTTCATAAGCTGAAATAGAATATAAAAGATGAATGCACACAAAAAGCTTATTTCGCTCAATTTTGTGCCCACATTTGTTTTACACCCTTGTTAGTGAGCATTTCTCCTTTGTCAAGATAATCCATCCACCTGACTGGTGTGGCATATGAAGAAGCTGATTAAACAGCATGAACATTACACAGGTGCACCTTGTGCTGGGGACAATAAAAGGCCACTCTAAAATCTGCAGTTTTGTCACACAACACAATGCCACCGATGTCTCAAGTTTTGAGGGAGCATGCAATTGACATGCAGCCTGCAGGAATGTCCACTAGAGCGGTTGCCAGATATTTTAATGTTAATTGCTCTACCATAACATGCTGACCACACCGCTCGCTAGCATCAGTGAGCGTCTGCGTGGCCAGGTGCTGAAATAGAAATGGGTTATATTTGTGACGGTCAACACTCTGAAAGTCCGGCATCTCCCATCTCCTCATTGGTTTTTAGGAGCACATACCCACGTGGGTGATTGAAAGATGAACTTAGGTCCACACTCTGGCAGGTTGTAGTAATGTTGTAAAGTTGGTTGCCAACCTCCATATAATGCCCAAAGACGAAAAATAAGCCTTAAAGGAAGGAGGAGACAAATTTGTTCCATTTTATCTGTGGATTAATTGTCGGAGTTGTGGACTTTATACATTTGAGGACTTTGTACAAAATAACAACCCAATGTTTATATACCAGGACAAATTAGCTAGAAACAGCAAGCTAGCTAGCTAAATTGCCATAAATGATTAATGATTTTTGACCTGTCACCAAATTAACATATTTGGTTCAGAGTTTGTTTTGATATTTCAACCTACGTGTCCTGATCGCTTCTGTTGTGGGTGAACAAAATCAACGTACCTGTATGCGATGGCGCACGCGTGCGTCCGGTTTGGTCAACATGTAAGTCTCATTCAACGTTGTTAAAGAGAATTTGGCAGTATGTCCAAACGGCCTCACAACGCAGACCACGTGTATGACGTTGTGTGGGCAAGTGGGTTGCTGATGTCAACGTTGTGAACAGAGTGCACCATGGTGGCGTGGGGTTATGGTATGGACAGGCATAAGCTATGGACAATGAACACAATTGCATTTTATGAGATCCTGAGACCCATTTATGCCAGCAGCATACCACCCTGCAGCCCACTGCTGTCTTGCTTCTGAAACTAAGCAGGGTTGGTCCTGGTCAGCTGACCAGGACCAACCCTGCTTAGTTTCAGAAGCAAGACAGCAGTGGGCTGCAGGGGAGACCAGATACTGCTGGAAGTGGTGTTGGAGGGCCAGTAGGAGGCACCCTTTCCTCTGGTCTAAAAGCCCCAGGGCAATGATTGGGGACATTTCCTTGTGTAGGGTTCTTTCTTTTGGGTGGGATGTTAAATGGGTGTCCTGACCCACTGTGGTCAGATCCTATGGCACTTATCGTAAGAGTAGGGGTGTTAACCCCGGTGTCCTGGCTAAATTCCCAATCTGTTCCTCATACCATCATGGCCACCTAATCATCCCCAGCTTCCAATTGTCTCATTTGTCCCCCTCCGCTCCCCTGTAACTATTCCCCAGGTCGTTGCTGTAAATGAGAATGTGTTTTCAGTCAACTTACCTGTTTAAATAAGATAAAATAGCAATTGTTGTGCCATTCATCTGCTGCCATCACCTCATATTTCAGGATGATAATACACAGCTCCATGTTGCAATGATCTGTACACAATTCCTGTAAACTGTCCCAGTTCTTGCAGGGCCTGCATTCTCACCAGACATGTCACCCATTGAGCATGTTTGGGATGCTCTGGATCAACGTGTTCCAATTCATGCCAATATCCACAACTTTGCACAGCCGTTGAAAAGGAGTGGGAACACATTTCAAAGTGGCACAAAAACAGCCTGATCAATGAGCGAGATGTGTCGCACTGCATGAGGCAATTGGTGGTCACACCAGATACTGACTGGTTTTCAGATCCACCCCCATAACTTATTTTTTAAAGATATCTGTGACCAACATATCCATATTCCCTGTCTTATGAAATCCATAGATTTGGGCCTAGTGAATTTATTTCAATTTACTGATTTCCTTATATGAACTGTAACTCAGTAGAATCTTTTAAATTGTTGCATGTTGTGTTTCTATTTTTGTTCACTCTAAGTACAATGTATTATCAAGTAGTGAGTAATATGTGGTATTGGTGTGATCTTTGTCAAATACAGCGAACAGAGTCAAGACCATCTATTTGGTTGATTTGTGTGTTTATTTAATTACAAAAAAGGGATACTTGACATTATCATTGGCATAAAACACCACAGCAAAAGACAATGTATGATGTGGAAGTGGAATTAGCTACACTGCTGCCTTTACTCCGGACCAAATTAAAATGAGTCAGTCACTGTTTGGGAAGAGGAATCAGCAGAAACTCTAGGTGATAGTAAATTTTAGATTTTTCATATACCAGTTTAAATGTTTGTGTAGTAACCATTGGTAACATCCTTTTGCGGGGATTTGGGATATCTACAAGAGAGAAGTTTATACATTAACGCTGTAGTTGCAAAACACTGTTGATATTCTAATGATTATTGTGCAAAATCTGGGATAAGCTTCAGTGTGAGAGCCCTTCTAAGTGCCTACAACTATTGCTAATTCCCCTCTCCATTGTGGACTGCACAAAGGCCTTAATCCCATTTCACTTCTGCAGAAAGCTGGGACTATTTTCCCTCTCATAAACCAACAACACTCCCCCTGGCTGGAGCTGAGAGGCTCTAAGAAAGGGGCCAGTGTGTGTATACTTCAAGGCTTTTTTGTGTTACTTGGCCGGTGCTCTGCATAAACTTTTAAGTGGTCCCAGTAGGCCTCAAACACCTTTTGGCAGAAAAATAAGCCATCATAGACTGTAAAAAAGGAAACCAAACACTCTCTTAACCTAGACAATCCAAAATAAAATATATGAAGGCTTATATAACTGAAATTGCGTTTGGAATGTAAAGAGTTAACTTGTCTTCTTCTTTTCTGGCGGTGAATTCATGCACTAGTAGGGGAACTTTCATTCTGTTGAAAAGCAGAGCTATTTCTATGCATTGTAAATCCTTTAATACATTATTTATAACTTGGTGGTCCACTATCAAAGCAACTGAAGTAGGACAGGATTCAATCCCCCTGCTTTGTAGTTTGGCAGAGGCTTGCAAGAGAAAAATACGACTCTCTCTTTACTTATTTAGACATCATATTTTCCTTTGTTATTAGCACAATTCTATTCTCCCTAAACTTTCCCATGTGTGGTTTACTTCCAACAGGGAATAGTTTCAAGGCCATTTCTCATCTAACTGGCATGACTTAAAATGTGTTTTATTGGGAATGTTAATACTGTGTAGAAGTTAGATCATTATTGTCATTGAAATTAAAAAAAGCAAATATTGCCTTTTTTTATCTCCAAGGACAGCCTCTTGATTTTCTCAAATGTTCTGTGATTTTAATCAAAGCCATACCTTGACGATGAATTATACTTCAACAGAACAATACACCCCCCCAATAGCTGAAACACTCAACATTGTATTTTTTATTTCAGTTTGGTGATAACAATAGCAGCAGAAGCTCTTTGGCAGATAGATAGGAGGTCTCTTATGTGGCTAGGGAATTGAAAAAGCTCCCTGGTCTGGTTCTGAGATTATTCAATATAGAGCTATGCCACGCTGTGACAAACCCATCCTTTAATAAGTAAGTGATGGCTTTATTCAGTGGCTGTGTCATGTGGTGCATGTGAACATACACCAGCATGTGGCCTGTGTTCCTTCATGTTACAGGTGTGTGAATCGGGGGTCCACTTTTCTTAAAAAGAAGGGGCGTATTGTTCAGTAAACAGAGATCAGCTGGAAACTGACAATTGTTGGATTAGCTTTCTTCTTCTAATAGCCTTGTTAGCGTTCCTGTCAATCAGACCTCCAGAATTCCAGTTCACATTTCACTTCACAGTATACCACAGTGATATGAAAGATGAAACAATGTTATCTCTTTATTTATAAAGTAGTTCTGACACAGTTAAACCGTGACAGTTGGGGCTTTTGGTGGCAGTACAACTTTTATATTTCATTTAATAATAATAATAATACATGGGATTTAAAGTGCATTTTAAGAAACCAAAGGACACTGTACAGCAATATAATAAAAAAAAAACAAGGATAAAACAATAGAATTCTTAAACTGCTCCATGCCTTTCCCCCCCTTTGTTCTGCTCTTGTGTGCCCTTTGTTTTATTCAAGTGCTAAAATGTTTCTCGACTACCTTATTGAATGCCAAGAGTCATTGGAAGGATATACTCTCGCCACACATTTCATATAAGGGCCACTACTCTGAATGACATCTTTTCAACTCCTATATTGTAGCTACAGGTAACTGCCAAAATACTTTGTATCCCTCATTTACTCCAGTCTGTCCATTATTTTGGTCGTTACCTGCATATGTACCAATCAGAATGGACAAATCCCAAAGTATTCCCTGAAATTACACTTATGCATCTAAATTGAATTTATTTCTAAACATTTAATAAATTGGTGGAAAAATAAATTGTGCCAATCCTTACAGAGCAATCGGCCTACTCTTGCCATAGGATCTGTATTGGCTTGGCTCGGTCTGTCCAGATTGTGAATATAACTTCCCTAGTTCTCTCAAAGGTAAACTTTCTTTGCTATGAAAAAAATTCTAATCTACCAATTAACCGGAAATGTCTTGTACAGCATAACGTTTTTAAAGCAGGACATATTTGTACTTCATTATCCCGAAAGGTCAAACAGAGCATTTATTATATATATTTGTATTGTTTGTTTGTTAAAGTGGTTTTGCATTATCAAACACCCATGTATTGTTGAACAACAAAAATGGTTGAATCTCCAACATCCATTTCAGCTCCACTAGTGTAACCAACACTTATCCCATCTACTCCCCAATAACAACTTTAGATTTCAATTCAGTTTTATTATACAATAATGCTACAGTGTGGGACAGCAATATACTTACATTGGATTTCTGATTGACATGCAACCACAGTTCTCTATTATAAATGAAATCAAGTAGCCTCTAACAAGTCATTTCAGAGCGGGAACTGTTGAGTTTAAATCAATTACCTTGTCTAATTGCTGGTACAAATCATAAAAGCACTAAATTGAAAAACAGTTATAGAGTGAGTGAAATAAATTATGATGTAGATGATCACAGATTATAATTGACCGCGTTCACCTCCATATTTAGTTTAGATATAAATTGAATTAAGCAAATGTGTCTTCCACCAAAGAGGTAGATTAGTTAGTTATTGGCTTCATAGTCATATCTACACTGAATAAAAAATATAAACGCAACATGTAAAGTGTTGGTCCCATGTTTCATGAGCTGAAATAAAAGATCCCCAAAATGTTTCATACGCTCAAAAAGCGTATTGATGCACACATTTGTTTACATCCCTGTTAGTGAGCATTTCTCCTTTGCCAAGATAATCCATCCACCTGACAGGTGTGGCATATCAAGAAGCTGATGAAACAGCATGATAATTACACAGGTGCACCTTGTGCTGGGGGGGCAATAAAAGGCCACTCTAAAATCTGCAGTTTTGTCACACAACACAATTCCACAGATGTCACAAGTTTTGAGGTAGCGTGCAATTGCCATGCTGACTGCAGGAATGTCCACCAGAGCTGCTTCCAGATAATTGAATGTTAATTTATCTAAAATAAGCCGCCTCCAATGTCGTTTTAGAGAATTTGGCAGTACATCCATCTGGATTCACAATCTCAGACCACGTGTATGGCGTCATGCAGACGAGCGGTTTGGTGAAGTCAATGTTGTGAACAGAGAACCCCATGGTTGAGGTGGGGTTGTGGTATGTGCAGGCACAAGCTGTGGACAACGAACGCAATTGCCTTTTATCGATGGCAATTTGAATACACAGAGATACCATGACGAGATCATGAGGCCCATTGTGAGGTGATTGTTTTAGGGTGTCTGTGACCAACAGATGCACATCAGTGTCCCCAGTCATGTAAAATCCATAGATTATGGACTAATGAATTCATTTCAATTGGTTGATTTCCTTATATGAGCTGTAACTCAGTAAAATCTTTGAAAATGTTGCACGTTGTGTTTCTATTTTTGTTCAGTATATCTGTAAAGTAGATGGATCTCTTATGTTAGACTTTAAAGAAAGTAAAAGGCTAATGGCATTTGTTGAACAATTCCCTATCTCTATACAGTCAACAGACAATATTGATAAACCTTCAATGTTAGAACTCTACTACTCCACTGGATACTACTACAGTAAGGTAACATTGTTTATTTTCTGCCCATTCCTTTCAGTTATGATTCCATTCATCCACTCATTATAATTTTGTACTGATACTCCACAGTCTGTTCAATGTAATAAAGGAAACACAGTAGCCTGCTCTGAGAAGGGTTGAGGAGAGCATTGATACCGTAGTATAAGGGTCTTTCTACATTTGATTGATTCCCTCGAGAGCCTGCAAAAATTGCACAGTATCTGTGATAACATGGTTCATCAGTCACCTAGTCTCCTCTTAAGCACTGGGATACACTGAGGTCCTCTGGATCATCCCCACATGACTTTGTCTCTTAATTTCAATTCCACAACCCTGTCAGCCCATATCCACACCATTATCCACACATCTTCTTCACTCAACTACAGAATGACTATAGCAAGGTGATACATTTGAGTTGTTTTATCTTCTTACAGTATATTCAGCTTGCGTATTCTTTCGCTGCCTTTGGAATTCACACAATTGAAGACAATGGCACTTAGTTCTTCGATTCTGTTCAACTTAAAACTTAACCAACAAAATATTTTTGCAAATTCTTATTTATTTATGGAAATGTGGCACATTCAGGCTTGGGAATGAAATGCAATACAAAAGAAGTACTTAGCCCCAGTAACTTCTTACATTTATTAAGGTGTTAACTAGTGTGATAAGTTGTAACACCCAGGTGGCCATCAAATGATTATCTTATCAGGTGTTCACTCTAGGAGGAATTAAGCTGGTGGTCTGGCTAAGAACTTATTCATCCCGGAGTTTAATTAATATTAAAGGAGTGGCAGGCACAATAGCCCCCAATAGCCCATTGCATTTGAATTCTTAACCCCAGCAACCCTCATTTGGAACGCCTAGCGTATCTCTATGCTCCACCAGCCTAATCTGAGGAGAGTCGGTGTGACCAGGTGAAAAGTGGTGTTAATTCCATATTGGAGGTGGGCATGTGTTGAGAGCAGCAGAGACAGGTAGAGCATGCCATGGGAGTCAGCTTGTGACCTGACAGCGATTACCAGGCAGGGTGTTAATTGGGAAGGTGCGCCAGCCCATTGGTGTTGGGTGTCCCATAGTAGAAACCATTGTACTTTGTATTTTTATATTTATTAAGGATCCCCATTAGCTGCTGCCAAGGCAGAGGCTACTCTTCCTGGGATACAAACAAATTAAAGCAAAAATAAAACAGTACACATAACATTATTACACCACTACATATCTACCATACACCATTTAGAATAACATCATACATACAGTTGAAGTCGGAAGTTTACATACACCTTAGCCAAATACATTTAAACTCAGTTTTTCTCAATTCCTGACATTTAATCCAAGTAAAATTCCCAGTCTTAGGTCAGTTAGGATCACCACTTTATTTTAAGAATGTGAAATGTCAGAATAATAGTAGAGAGAATTATTTATTTATTTCATCACATTCCCAGTGGGTCAGAAGTTGACATACACTTAATAAGTATTTGATAGCATTGCCTTTTTAAATTGTTTATCTTGGGTCCAACATTTCGGGTAGCTTTCCACAAGCTTCCCACAATAAGTTGAGTGAATTTTGGCCCATTCCTCCTGACAGGGCTGGTGTAACTGAGTCAGGTTTGTAGGCCTCCTTTCTCGCACACGCATTTTCAATTCTGCCCACAGATATTCTATAGGATTGAGGTCAGGGTTTATGATGGCCACTTCAATATCTTGACTTTGTTGTCCTTAAGCCATTTCGCCACAATTTTGGAAGTATGCTTGAGGTCATGGTCCATTTGGAAGACCCATTTGCGACCAAGCTTTAACTTCCTGAATGATGTCTTGAGATGTTGCTTCAAAATATCCACATAATTTCCCTCCCTCATCATGCCATCTATTTTGTGAAGTGCACCAGTCCCTCCTGCAGCAAAGCACCCCCACAACATGATGCTGCCACCCCCATGCTTTTACGGTTGGGATGGTGTTCTTCGGCTTGCAAGCCTCCCCATTTTTACTCCAAATATAACAATGGTCATTATGGTCAAACAGTTCCATTTTTGTTTCATCAGACCAGAGGACATTTCCCCAAAAAATATGATCTTTGTCCCCATGTGCAGATGCAAACCGTAGTCTGGCTTTTTAATAGCGGCTTTTGAGCAGTGACTTCTTACTCACTAAGCGGCCTTTCAGGTTATTTCGATATAGGACTTCTTTTACTGCGGATATACTGTAGATACTTTTGTACCTGTTTCCTCCAGAATCTTCACAAGGTCCTTTGCTGTTGTTCTGGGATTGATTTGCACTTTTCCCACCAAAGTACGTTCATCTCTAGGAGACAGAACGTGTCTCCTTCCTGAAGGGTATGTAGGTTGCGTGGTCCCATGGTGTTTATACTTGCGTACTATTGTTTATACAGATGAACGTGGTACCTTCAGGCATTTGGAAATTGCTCCCAAGGATGGACCAGACTTGTGGAGGTCTACAATTTCTTTTCTGAGGTCTTGGCTGATATCTTTTGATTTTCCCATTATGCCAAGCAAAGAGGCACTGAGTTTGAAGGTAGGCCTTGAAATACATCCACAGGTACACCTCCAACTGACTCAAATGATGTCAATTAGCCTATCAGAAACTTCTAAAGCCATGACATCATTTTCTGGATTTTCCAAGCTGTTTAAAGGCACAGTCAACTTAGTGTATGTAAACTTCTGACCCACTGGAATTGTGATACAGTGAATTATAAGTGAAATAATCTGTCTGTAAACAATTGCTGGGAAAATGACTTGTGTCATGCACACAGTAGATGTCCTAACCGACTTGGCAAAAGTATAGTTTGTTTAAAAGAAATTTGTGGAGTGGTTGAAAAACAAGTTTTAATGACTCCAACCTAAGTGTATGTAAACTTCCGACTTCAACTGTACATGTCTGCTAGCCTGTGTGTGCCTGTGCTTTCTACATGTCAGTAACCCCCAACTTTGAGCCAGGAAAGACTAACACAAATGTCATTGATGTTAGCTCTCCGTGTACATTTAAGGACCAATCTTACTACTCTGTTCTGGGCCAACTTTAATTTGCCTATGTCCCTCTTTGTGGCACTTGACCATATATATCATTGGACAGTAGTCCAGGTGCGACAAAACTAAGGCCTGTAGGACTTGTTTTGTTGATAGCAATATCAAGAAAGCAGAGCAGAGCTTTATCACAGACGGACTTCTCCCCATTTTAGCTACCGCTGCATCAATATGTTTTGACCATGACACATTACAATCCAGGGTTACACCAAGCAGTTAAGTCCCTTCAACTTGCTCAATTTCCACATTATTCATTACAAGATTTAGCTGAGGTTTAGGGTTTAGTGAATGATTTGTCACAAATACTGTCCTCTCAACCATAACATTTTCAATTCCTTGTCAATCTACAGGGATTTAATTTTCGAGGGTGATTAAAAATGTACCCAAAGTCATACTTGAGTAAAAGTAAAGATACCTTAATAGAAAATGACTCAAGTAAAATGGAAAGTCACGCAGTAAAATACTACTTGAGTAAAAGTCTACAAGTATTTGGTTTTAAATATACTTAAGAATCAAAAGTAATTGTAATTGCTAAAATATACTTAAATATCAAAAGTAAAAGTACAAATAATTAAAAATTCCTTATATCATGTAAACCAGACGGCACAATTTTCTTGTTTTTAAAATGTACGGACAGACAGGGGCACACTCCAACATTTACAAACAAAGAATTGTGTTTAGTGAGTCTGCCAGATCAGAGGCAGTAGGGATGACCAGGGATGTTATCTTAATAAGTGTGTGAATTAGTCCATTTTTTTGTCCTGCTAAGCATTCAAAATATAAGGAGTGCAGAGAAAATGTATAGAGTAAAAAGTACATACATTTCTTTAGGAATGTAATGAAGTAAAAGTAGAAGTTGTCAAACATATAAATAGTAAAGTAAAGTACAGATACCCCAAAAAACAACTTAAGTAGAACTTTAAAGTATTTTTACTTAAGTACTTTACACCACTGCATTTTCATAATGGGCGCATGCTTATTACAGTAGTAACTGGAATAAGCAATTTCATAACTGCTTGAAGTGGCGGCAGGTAGCCTAGTGATTAGAACATTGGGCCAGTAATCAAAAGGTTGCTAGATCAAATCCCTGAGTTGACAAGGTAAAAATGTGTTGTTCTATCCCTGAAGAAGGCAGTTAACCCACTGTTCCTAGACTGTCATTGTAAATAAGAATTTGTTCTTAACTGACTTGCCTAGTTAAATGAAAGTGCAGCATCTGGTTGCTCCTTATTACAGACCAGCAAATATTCTTTACATCTTCAACATGGGAATCACTACAGAACCTTTTGTATGATCTCGTATACACAATATTAGACCCAGACATTAGAACTTTGTTTTTCCTAGATATATCTAGTATATTATGATCACTACATCTGATGGATGTGGATACTGCTTTAGAGCAGATTTCTGCAGCATTAGTATAGTTGTGATCAATACATGCCATTTGTAAATACCCTGGTAGGTTGACTGATAACCTGAACCAGGTTCCAGGCACTGGTTACAGTTTGAATCTTGATGAAAATCAGTCAATATTTAGGTCACCCAGCAAATATACTGTTGATATTGCATAAATTATAAAGCATTTCACACATGTTATCCAGATACTGACTTTTAGTACTTGGTGGTCTATAACAACTTCCTACAAGAATAGGGTTAGGTGAGGCAGGTGAACCTGTAGCCATATTACTTCAACAGAATTTGACATGAGATCCTCTGTAAGCATTACAGGAATATGGCTCAGCAACACCTCCCCCATTGGCATTCCTGTCTCTTCTGTAGATGTCATAACCATGTATTGCTATCAGTGTATCGTCAGAGGTATTGTCTAAGAGAGTTTCAGAGAAAGTTAGTATTTTATTTAACCCTTATTTTACCAGGTAAGTTGACTGAGAACACATTCTCATTTACACCAACAACCTGGGGAATAGTTACAGGGGAGAAGGGGGGGTATGAATGAGATAATTAGAAGCTGGGGATGAAAAGGTAGTCATGATGTATTTTATTGTTATCTGCTACTAGTAAGTTATCAATTTCATGAATCTTGTTTCTTAGACTACATACAATACAGTATGTTGTGACTTGACAAGTAACTGCACTCATCATTAAGTGGCTAAGGACATTATGAGTGTATCATATTCAGTCATACAGTCATTCAGAGAGAGAGAGAGAGAGAGATTACACCCTCAAAGTCAAGCATGTCGATAGTGCTCACAGTAGGCAACAAAGTGTTGTTTTGTGTGTTCACCAAAGACCACATACTATCTCTCCTAGTTTAACAGCAATAACCAGTGTCTAACTTTTATTAGTCAGATTTTTCTTTTAGGGGCCATTCAGCTTAATTTATAAATATAAACTAATTAGCACACAAAAGTGAATAATGTGTTTGTTTACCAGAGTAAATAAACATTTTGAAGTGATATTGGGTACAAGAGAAGAGCTGTTGTTGAGAATAAACCCAGACCGTACACTAATAACCTACATTTCCAAAATATGATTTAGAGACACTCCTGCTCAAACCTTGGTCTTATGACAGTTGACAACATGTACACAACTAAATGGAAAGCTAGCAACATTGATTAAGTGTAGTTTATAGTGAACAGAGTAGAAAATATGTTTAGATTAATATATTGTAATATAGATGTTTGATTGATGATAGATTTTGCTGTAGTTAATTTTTTTTTAAAACATTTTCATGAGGAAGAAAAGATAATCATCATTCCTTGCATTTTGTAGTGTTAGCATGCGCATTATACACTATTACATTTAGCTGGAGAGTCTGACTAGCATCTTTTCAAGGATTCAGTACATGGCTGTCTCTATCTATTTGAATATGAATACATCACTCTCTGATACAGCAAAGGCTGTTCTCCCCAGAATCACACAACCTTCAATTTAACCTCAGAACCATCATGTTCAATGGGGACTGGCCTTTCTATTGTGAAAGATGCAGCATCGTATTTTTTCAGCAAAATGATTTAATTAAGCCCAACACATTCCAAAAGAAACAGTAATTTTGGGACACAATCATACAAAATGTGTCTGGCAAAGATAATTCCACTTAATGGAAGCATTTAAATGTGTTGGCTGAAGCCTCTACTAGACCTTGGATAATATATCATGGCTCTTGTGTATTGCTGTAGATTATCTTTATAAACACGACTAAGCGAGCACAGTCAATAAGGCTGTTTACCGTAATTGTTGCATTATAGTTTTTAATGAAAATCCTAAAATACTATTGTGAATTAAATAAACCATATCTACTGAACCATATCCAATAAGACATCTTAACATAACAGATTGATAATCATAAAAAAAAAATGGGAATAGCATATCAAGTATGGTATGGTATATCAAGAAGTAGATCTTCACTCTCATTGGATGTGGTCAACGTACATCATTTTTACTGACATAATACTTGCCTGGATTGTTTAGTTCTGTTGCCAATTAAGATACTAACTTGTCATATTACTTTATGTTGGTGTGGGTGATTTGTTCTGATACCAAAAAGGTCTACACATCTCAAACAAAATGCAGCTCAAGTCTACCAGAGTCATCCCAGCTTCAAATGAGGGCTGGACCCGCAACGGGAGTGCTTGCCCGATCTGTCAAATTTGCTGTTGATATCTTAATCAACAGAAGTAGGATAAACTATTGTTAATGGGGGTGTGAGGGTGTATTTTCAAGCAGCAAGCCGAAAAAGGGGAGCGAGGATGTGTTCGGTCAGCTCAAACAGAAGAGAAATACTTTGGGGAGGACGCCTCCTTTGTGACATGTGCAGCGTAGACATAATGAATTATATTATAATTACAATGCACGGTCTGTAAAAAGGGACAAAACAGATATTTGACCGGGGGGTGGAGTGTGCTGCACCATAGAGACCCAGGCCAATACAGAGCACAGTCCCGGCTGCAGTTCCATTCAGATCACTTTAACTTAGACAAATCTCAATACGAATGCACACAACAGACATCTCCAGTGAATAGCGCTTTGTTCCTGAAATAAAAAGATTTGAAAGAGGCCCCCATATCGTCTCATACTTCTCTGAACAGTCACATCAGGCATGGAGAGAACATACTTCTAGCAGCGCATGTGACCAGTTTAACTGGGCTATAGTTGTATGGCTAAAACTGATAGTTATTGTACTCTTCTCATTATTTGTTTTTTACATAGTGTGAATGAAAAGCACAGACAGCCGTTATGGTTGACAACTGGAATGCTGCCTTTTCTCTCTACATATTCACTCTCATAGGCGACAAAGACAATAAGCGATGCAATGAATGTGGGAAAATGTGAAATGCTAAACCTGTGTGTGTGCACGCATGGAAATGTGTGAGTGCGCGCGCGCGTGTGTGTCTGTGTGTGTGTGTGTGTGTGTGTGTGTGTGTGTGTGTGTGTGTGTGTGTGTGTGTGTGTGTGTGTGTGTGTGTGTATGCGTATAAGGGCAACGGAGGGGTTCGAAGGCTGAGTTTGTGTTTGGTGATGGTGTGGTCTAGTGGTTGTATAGGCATGTGGGGGAAGGATAGAGCGAAGTGGAGAGAGAAAGAGAGAAGCAGAGGGGAGGGAAGCTGGCAGTGACTGAGAGGATGAGGATTTGACAGCGAGGTGACGGAGAGTTCAAACAAAATGAGGCTTGTAGATTAGCAGCGCTCCCCTCTGTGACAGGTGTCATCTCTTGGGGCAGTCTGTCACTCTGCCTACTGCCACTCTCTATATAATACCTAGAGGGAGAGGAAAGGGAGAGGGGAGTGGCAGCACCAGTCTCACCTCACCAGGCACGTCCACCCGGAGTCTCCCTGCCAGTCACCTAGATTAAAGCTTAGGGAAGCACCAGGAAGAACAGAAGCCAAGCTAAAGGGAGAACACACAATTAAAGCAATGCCTTTCTTCTGTTAAAACAACACTATTAGTACAATAGTCGAAGGAGGATTCAGGTCAGGTTAACATGTGATTGTTTAATTTAGTCCTACTCTGATAAATATTTTCGTATTCAGAATACATAAGTAATGTGGTGATGATGGTTCAATTCTTTGATAGGTTGGGTCATCTTTTTCATTAACTTGACCAAGTGTGATGTAACATAGAGATGAAGTCGGTCATGGACAATGCCCCATGTTACATGAAAACTACTATCCACAATAAATAAATCCAATTAAAAATATACAATATATATGTGAATACTACTACACATATTAAATCTGTGTCACATTAATCAAACACCCTTTTCCATAATTAACTGCATATAATTCTCAAATTAGATTTCTATTAAGATATCACAGCCACAACCAGAAAACGTAAATAGACTAACCTATAAATACAGTGGTTGCAACTCCAGGCTCACCTCCATCCACATATATTAACTCCCTATTCTAGGGAGAGTCAGTCGTTTTCTTGGTGTTGGTGGAGAATAAGCGAGTTTCCTACTGGCCAGTGTGAGTGAGGCCCTTTCACATGACTCTAACCCAGGAGGGTATTAACTAAAGCTGGGAGGGAGCCCACATCACCCTTCCGGTGACACCCAGGGTGAAACCTGCTGCTCCCTGCCCAAGACTCCAGCCATCTGCTTCCCAGATTGGACCGAAATACACACAGCCAGCGCTGCCTCCACCCCTCCAGGTTACCAAGTCAGGGGAGGGTCAGCTATTTCTTCACCAATTTGGCAAAGCTGCTACCTTACATTTTGAATAAGATAACCATGGATTTGGCATGATTTACTTTAATTCCATACAATTTTGTTGCTTGCCATTTTTATGTTGATTATATACAACATCCATTCATCTCACTAAAATGACAAAGGGAACATCAATTTACCAAGGGCAACAAAAATGTAAAAGACAATCAGAAATCAAGATGTATGCACAGAAACAAATACACGCCTTATTAGTATTCTGCTGTTTGTCTTTCGACAGATGAGGGATGCCCCCTATTGACTTTGTCAGGGAAGCCAGTCCAGAGGGGAAAGCAGAGATGAGGAAGTTAAACCACTGTGCACTGCTGCCTGCAAATTGTGTTGTAAGCCATGCCAAGTCCCAGCATTCCTGGCATTGCAGTTACAACCGCGATAGCAAAGAACAGATCCACAGATTATGTGGACAATGGAGGGACTGTATTATGTCTTACGTTGAAACTCAGATGGCCAATATATTAGGGTTTTAAAATATTCATTGCATAGTTTGGAGGGGACAGAAGGTTATGTATGTATTTGGTACTCTCGCAATTGGAAAATTCTCACTGCATAATAATCAGTTGGAATGGAGTCAGAAACATAATGAAAACGAAGATGAGCTTCTGATGCATAAAACAACTTTCTAAAATATTATAATAATCAATTCATATTATTTCTCCAATATATTTGGTTGGTAGTTTTAGTACATGTACTATACATTTGTTATTAGAGACTAAATATTGATTTCTAGTTTCGATAAAGAGTAGCTTCATCTTAAATGTTCTTGTCTTAATACATTTTATTGATTTGAATATTCACAAGTTCTTGAAAGGAAGATTGAACTTGATCTCCCAAGTATCTCCCAAAGTAGCAGCCTAAGAACAGCTGTGATTTTGTTCCCCGTGCATTTAAAAACTAGTACTATTCTTCACACTGCCTCTCTGGGTCTGTGAAGCAGCGTACATTGGGGAAATAGACCACCTTCGGCACAGTTGTGCTAGTCTGAGTAATGAGACAGGGTTTCCATGGCGCTGATAGAGACTCCCATTAAAAGGCGTGCTCCGGGGTATTCTCTCTCTCTGCATTCTGGGGAGGGAAATGGGATCTGATACAGCCATGTTTAATTTGTTGCCACATCAAAGTCACACTTACTGGCTTTATTTTTTCCATCATTGTTACATCTACCTCCAGGTCAATATAAAGTTAAATAGACTGACACAGGCAGGGCCTTGATACTTGTGTGTCCTACGTATTTTGGGGAAAGTTTAACGCTTTACTTATCACCTTATTTAATAGAATTTTATGGAAATGATTAGTTGCAGTGCTGATATTGGTAGTTTCTTACTGAAATATTTGCAAATGTTACAGCATTACAGTAGCATTTTAAGAACTCATCATTCAAATAACAGAGCTCTTTCACCTCATCTCAGTTTTTCTCTAAAAATAAACCAGACACCCACATCCACTCATTCACCTGTCCTCCGTGGTGCAGTGACAGGAAAATGGATGTAAGCCCGAAAAATATGATTTTGCTTTCTTTTACTCTTTGAAGTATTTTGCAAACGCCATTTAACCTTCAACACGAATACACACACCTTGAACATGTACACAGCAAGCATACACACAACCAGGTTTTCCATTAAGCTCAAAACTATCCTGAAGAGGATTATTTTGAATTTGTCAGACAGCCCTCTTCATATCTTTGAGACTTTATATTGGGATGTCTTTGGACGTGCCTCCTATCAGTGAATAATTATTTCCCCAACTTACACCGAGGGATCTGTACGGCATGGGGCTGTATTTTCTCATTGCATCACTAGATGTGTATAACTCATGAATGGCACCTCATTTCACATCCTCTAATGGCTTGACACAGGGAGCACACCAGGGTTCTAGCCAGGGAAGCTTCCCTTCAGTGTTTTGGCGGGCGTATACAGTGTAAGGGAAGGAAAGAGATGATGAGAAGATGGACTGTTTTATTATTTTCAACTCAGCAGAATGTGTAGAATATTTAAATACCAACACCTCTTAAAATATATACAGCCAAATTGCTCTGTATTGTACTGTCCACACACACAGGACTCTAATACTGGAATACATTGAATTTATAAGATAAGATGAGATTGAACACTTTAGCTGTTTGCTGTTCTCTGAAAAGAACTCCAGCGGTCTATGCTGTGATGTTTTGATAGTGTTAGATAAAAAGCAGTAGATAGGGTGCACAGTGCAGTCTGAGATGAACTTATCTAGCCAGGCTCCGGCTGGATGACAGACATTTTAGCCCTCCAGCTTACTTGTCATACAGCAGCAGCCAGCCAGCGTGAGGCAGGTAACATGACTGTATAATTGTATCATGACATTGTGAACCCGCTGGTGATATATAACCATGTTCATTTTCTGATAGCGCAAGGCTGGGCGTTTGAATCGGAGTTATGATGGGTGTAATTTGTGCGTCCTACACCACAGTGAAAAGAGCAGGTCATCGCCAGGATAAATACTAATTAAAATTGATGCAGGTCTCATTTCTGCTTGACCAGTTCGTATGGGGAGGCTACACAGAGGCAGACATGGTGGGTTTGTCATTTGGTCTTCTGTTTCACACCATAGCCATGAAGGCAAAAACTGCAGATGAAATGTAACTGTCCAGAGTTATATTATTGGAAACAGTCCTTTGACATAGCATGTTTGATATAAAGCACATTTTCACATTTATCCGTTTATAGCATTTATTCACTTTCATTGCTGATGACATTGCATGATAAAAAGGCCAGGATGAAGACATATTTTACCTTAACATTAAAACGCAACCACTCATTGAGAAAACAGGAAATGTAGAAACCCAGATACTACAGGCAGACTAAGAAGTTGATTGTGGTTTTTTTTCACTGGAAGGACATTGATGGTTGAGGCAGGTATACTGGAAATGAAAAGCTGCTTATTTTTGAGAGATTCTATGAATGACATCCTCATTTTGATTCCAGGAACTTAGCTAAAGGGACTATAAGAGAGTGTGTGTGTGTGTGTGTGTGTGTGTGACTGTGTGTGTGTGTGTGTGTGTGTGTGTGTGTGTGTGTGTGTGTGTGTGTGTGTGTGTGTGTGTGTGTGTGTGTGTGTGTGTGTGTGTGTGTGTGTGTGTGTGTGTGCATGTTTTTGTGCGTGAGTGTGCTCCTGCACAGTGGAAGGGGCCACAGAGGCTGTCCTCCTGAAACACCGTCACAGCTTGTCTGACTGGCAGTTCAAGAGCTCTTCATTAGAGCCCCACTGTGTCTAAGGGAAAGAAAAACAATGTGCCCAGCCTGGGACCTGTAACCTTTCCATTTAATCAGGAGTTCAAACTGCATTGTCTCCCACCACTGCGACATTCAGTCTCTGAGGCTTTCGAGCAACTTTAAGGCAAATGGCTTCATATCAAGCTAGGCAGAAATATCTCTCACTGCATCACACTAGACTCGTAAATGCACTTAGGCGATGCAGGTATCCAGCAGCCTATCAATGTCACTCATCATATATACCTATTCAATCAGTTACATGTTTTAAGATAATGCATTTTAATTGGTTGTCTATATGAAATGTATGGCGTGATCAACAGTCAACATTATAATTGGGAGAATTTTAGAGAACACTTCCCAGTGTTAAACATGTCCAAGGCATCCCGGAACCTGCGCTATCATAAGGGGCGATGTGCTATGATGGTTGCTAGCATACTAGAAACCTAGTAGAAACACTCTGCACACATGACACTCGTAACGGTGCACAAACAAGCTAACAACAGCTAGCTAACAACACCAGCAACTAAACATTAGCTAAACTACTAGCTGTTTTAGCATTGTCATTCAACTTATTTTAGCTATGTAGCTAGCTAACCAATGTACTCCAGGCTAGCTAGCTTCAAGATACACATATTCTATAGGTCTGCAAAGACCGAATCACTTTATCATAGGGTTTGGGTCACCAAATCAGATCTTGTTACAGCCCCCAAAATCACTAAAACCGGAACTGCTCAAAATGCTTGTAAAGTGGGCAGTGTGGACAAAGCGTGACTTACAGAATGAATTATGTATGACTTGTCATCTATATTTATGATTCAAATGTTTCCAGATTCTTTTGAATTCATAACTTTTTCACAGACTTTTTGCACCTAGGCTTATGGTCTAGAGTTACAAATAGTGCCTTGGCCTGGGCTGGCTCAGTGCCCCACAGATATTACTGTGTGTCACCTTCAGTACTACACAGCAAATTCGATTGGTACAGGGGGATTTAAGCTATGTCCAGTCCTTGAGCTGGAACACATTGTACATAACATTGATATTATTGCTATTCTTCTTCGTGCTTAGGTGTAATCTCTATGCTTCAGAATTACCCTCTGACTGCACCTTTTTTTGCTGATGATAGTTATAAATGCCCACACTTTCTATTCTTCCCATGCACCGTTTCAGCACATGATTTTGACCCATGCTTATGTGACAAACACTGTACTTGCAGTTTCTGCGCCCTTAAGTACCAAATTAATTGACAAAATTCACATTAGCTCTGTATTACATTGACCACATGCTGATACAGTGACAACCATGAATATGGATACACTGCTGACAACTAAGACAGTGTTTCATGATAGGGGTAAGAAGGCTAATGTTGCACGATTGCAAAACACAACACTTTAGTATTTTGGTAACAAGGTGATTTGGAACAACACATTTCAAAATAGTTTGTCCTGACAGCGGCAATCAGTCACTCAGATAGTTAACTAAACATACATATTTCCAGCAAGAAAGTTCTTGAAAAAAAAGTGGTGTTGAAGAGGGTATGCGTGAGACAGAAACTTGTCGATAAAGTTTTGCAGAAAGGCATATATTACAAATATTATTACCATCTCTACCTTATAGCAGAAAGGTTGACTTTGTCTTGCTGTGAGCTCAAACACTTAATTGTTGTATGCAAATGAGAGCAATTACAAAGCTTTTAGGTGAAGAGATGACAGCTGAGGTTGGTTTCATTGCAGGCCTCACCAAACAGTTGTCATGGAAACAATGTAGAATAACCTCACTGCCAAATAATTGAGGGTATTACTGTAGACATAGCATCTCAGTATGGTTACGTTTGTATTAATGCCTATGTATTTAAACATCTGCCATATATTTCGTATTTCGTCACATTTTTTGTTGTAAATAATGAAAGGTAACAAACACCATGAGAGTCTGGGGATATGTGATTGAACAATGCTAGATATGTAGCCTGCTTTACGCCTTAACACATTAGTGTCTGTTAATGATATTTATTCTATTGTATCTATTCATTATAACCTGGTAAAAAATGTCCAATGGAAATGTCACATTTATTGATTAGAGAAGGCAAATTAATATTGCTATTTGTGCTGCCTATTAACAACTCCTACAGTTCCAATTTAAATGTTGTTGTGTAATCTCTGGATCCTATAATACCAATCATTGCAATGATAATGATACCATCAGTATCATATTGACAACCATCATCATCTTCACCACGCACAACACTGATGATGACCAGACTGTGAAGTGGTGATGGATTCAAGGCTTTAACAGGCAATTTTCAATAATATTATTTGAGATGATAATGATTTCTCTCCAAAATCAAATGCATTCGCTACCCCTTTCTTTGTTTACGGCAAATTAAGGGGAATTACCCTATGAATGCCACCAGCATACCAAATAAAAATTGTAGACACAAATTGATATTTCTATGGCAATTTATATTACAATTACTCTTGTGGAGGCTTTCATGAATTAAATATGAGTTCTGTCTGAGAATTAGATGTTATGAAGGTAAATGACAAGAGGAGCCTGTAATTGAGGTGGCGGCAACATGGGCCTACTGAACTAATCCCTGGCTGGGTCATGTGATAGGCTGTCCTCCAATGGCAGGAGTTCTTTTTGCCACAAAGCCAGGGCAGCTGAGAAAATTGATTTCTCATCTGAGCTGTATTTGATAGCTTTTGAAATCAGAAATTGAAATTAAGTAACCTACGCCCCGTCATTACAAAAGAGCAGATTAACATTGCAACAGTTTTTCATATTGGCAGTGCAAGCCTGCCAAGGTACATTTCTAAATAGATCTCTCTCTCTCTCTCTCTCTCTCTCTCTCTCTCTCCCTCTCTCTCGCTCTCTCCCTTTCTCCCTCTCTCTCTCGGTAAAGTTGATTGAAGTGCCTGTTTGAATCATTTATAAAAAAGTCCATCAAAATAGGAGTGAAAATAATGCATTTCTGACTGATGGTGCAAATAATGCTTGTCTTGTGATGCCTCCAAAGCACAGAAATTGTTTTATGTGAGAAATGGACCACACACTTAATTTGAATGTGAGTAAAAAAGTATGCTTTTTTGATTCTCAAATGAACATGGCTTATCATACACCCTCATTGTTTGGTAATAGTTTTTTGCTTTTACATGAACTATTAGCTTTCAATGATGCACATTTTCAGGCAGACAGTTTCTTTGAAACGGTTCGATTTTTTAATCACAGGGTAGAATAATGCATTAATATGTTTAGAGAAATAGATAGATTTGTTCGCATGCCAGATCAGTCAACCAAGAGTGCATGTCTTAGGGTTGCAATTGCTTTTCAGTCTCAATGGACACATTTCAGTAATCAACTCAAAACCACAAACTTTGGCCTTTACAAGTGCGTGGTGCAAGCGTTATTAAAAGTAATTGTTTAATCAAAAAATCATTTTAATTTCAGAAAATAAATGTTATGGTTGGTTGTAATATTGGAGAAAAATAGACCAACACAATTTCTCTCTTGTAATTATTATTAGCTTAAAATACAGTTATATCAAATCTCGATAATTGATTCCCCTCAATTGTTTAGATATAGCCTACGATATTGATTGGTTTATGAGTATTGAATGAGCTAAACAAGTTAGTGTGTGTTAGTGAAAGTGAACAAGGTAGTTGATTTATTTGACAAAAGACACACTGAAACAGATGTTACTGCAGGTGGACAAGAAGATCAATAGACGGTGGAGAGCAGCTAGATAGTTACCTGAGATGGCGGAACTTGTAGCAGATGTTAAACAGACTGATGCTTGGGTAGGCAGATCAATGGACAGGAGGCAGATGGAGGAGAACATGTAGGAGCGTGGGGAGGAAGTTTACTAGACAGAGACATGAAATAATGGGAGTCACATTTGATATGCAGATGGGCGCCTGTCCACAAAAGTCTCCCATCTACAAAACAAGGAAATAATAGGTTGCAACTTGGGAGGAATATTTTTGAAACCTTTACTCTACCTCCTCCACTGACTACAGTGTCATAATAATTACTGCTAGATTTAGTCCTTCACTGTCACTGTCAGTACTGTGTGAAATCATTTAATGTCCAAACTTTATTCCTCCCAACAACTTACCCATGATGACCATTAATAGTTCCGTGAATTGTGAGACTCAGCGATTTCTGTGCTTTAAAACGGATCTAATTAGCCACTGGTAACGAGTATCACGTCAAGCTGTGAAAGAACCCACTATCCCCTTTGGCTCCTATTAGTTGCTCAAAGACTCAAGTCCCAGGATATCTCGTGGACGTGAGTTACATTCTACGCTTCTCCATTCAGGTAGGCAATCCATTGCATTTGGCTAGATAATCATATTGCCTCAATATTGTATTATTTTCCTAAAAGGTTGCTTACAAGCATAATGCAATGGTTTGATTAATTGACAGACTCATGGTAAAATGTAATTATAACACTGTATATCCATGGGTCAACTAACAGTCATCAGCCGTAGGTCAAAAATGGACCTGTCGCATATGTACTGTATTATGCCATGAATTTACTTGACACAATGAGGAATATCTCTGCCATATTGAACTCGCAATTCAACATAAACAGGCAGGTTCAGTCTCTCTCTTTCATACTCCCCCTCCACACATACACAGTCAGTCAAACACGGATCCCCTACATGCCATGTCCCAGTGGCCTTGCTGTCCGAGAAGCAACTTGAACTAGGCGATAACCTGACAGACTTTATCTTGTCTTGTCTGGGTCTCAGTGAAGCCTGAAGAAGACACTTCAACTGTAAGGCATCCCCCCAGAGTCCTAACCTTCCCCTCATCTCCCCTCGGCAGCCTCAGTGGCTGGGAGATGTCAGCGGCCTGTTGCTTATTGATGTTTCTGCATGTTTTATGTCTATCTGAGATATGACGGCCCTGACACAGTGCTGATTTCAATCAGCCTGCCACACCGCACACAGTCTGACAGCTGGAGAAAGTAAGAGAAGACATAATCTATGGGGATGTCATTGGCTCAGATCAGGACCGGCCTTGTCTCTGACCGGGGGACTCTCCTCCCTTCTAATGAAAATGTTTCATTCACATCTCAAATGAACGTGCTTCATGCCTCCCTGGCTGATGAATTCAATAGAAGAAAAAAGAGAAACGAATAGGGAGGGAAAGAAATGCAGCTTTTGTCAGATTGGAGAGGCAAGAAGAGAAAATGACCCCTGAGCCAAAGGTTCTGACACTGCATCAATCCCTTTAGGGGTGAGGCCTGCTGGACCAGCTCTGGCTGAAGATTACTTCAGCACATCTGAGGGATGACTGCTCTATCTATTTCACACATCATATGCAGACAACAAGCTTGTATGGTCTGGATCCTGAGATGCCCACTAAATTTGGGTCTGAGATCATTCCATGGAATGAGGGAACCCATCCAAGGCAATTCAGTTCCAAACCATTGACAGAGAGCCCAGTGAAGCCTTGAGAAAAAAGGCTAATCTATTCCCTCATTTTTCTTTATAACACAAACTAGAATAATATACCATTGGTAATCCCAATAAATCTCCTCACTCGCATATTGAAGCACATGCACACATATCCCAATAAGACTCTCCCATGCAGCTGTTTCGCCTCGGTTCAAATCACCTTACGTTGCTGTTAATTGTGACTGATTGTTGTTATCAATAAAGTATTATTAACTCATACCAAAAAATGTGGTGTGATGCTGGGGTTTGATTTAAAGCAAGACGCAGTGTCAGTCTCAAAATTAAAGACTGAAAAAAAATGTATGTCCCATATTCTGGGCTTGTCTTTGCACATTTCTGATCACTTTTCTTGCAAACTATCAGTATATGTATTTGTGTTTATTTTACTTAGTATATTACCTTTGTACATGTATGTGTTAACTGTTTGTTATGTTTTTTTTTACGCATTTGTATGTTCACCATCTAAGAAACGTATTCAAACAGCAAGAAACTGGAATGATGATATTGCTTCCTGAATAAGTACGGTCATATAGGTTACAGAGGAAATGCTTTAATACCAATAGACGAATAATATCTGCTCGGCAAAACTTATTATTGCTATCACAGTTTATCAAACACTTTCTTTCTGCTTGAAAAACGACAACTTTCTGAATTATAGTGATATTAAATGAATAGTATTAGCCCCAATACTTCATGTTGAGTGTATTTCACTTCCAGGGTTTCACGGACCAAATTTACTATAATGAGATTGCTACAAACAAAGAATAAATTAGCTGTCATTGAATTACTTAAATTTCCTTATTCTAATAGAAAACTGTGACAAGTGTCGTGCTTCTCTCTATGTTTGGTTACAGGCTTCACAACATGTTAGAATGGATAATTGATCCATCAAAAAACATCAAGCAATGGCATTAAACGCCTTGAGACTACAGCACTGAACATGCAGAAAATCACATTTAACCCCATGTTGACTAAAACACTCCCTTGCACTGTCGATCAAGCATGTCTCTCCTTGACAGCTCTGTTCGCATGTTGTTAAATAATCTAAAGGAGAAAAAAAAGAAACATGAAAGAAAAATCTGTCTCAGAGGAACTGTCACACAGAAAATAAAATGCCAAGGGGGGGGGGGGGGGGGCGAGGAATGCCTTCAGTCGCCCGGCTTTTCACATTTTAATTTCAGTCTTCAGGACTGACTCATGGTAGCGCCTGAGTGAGCGGGGCCTGGGAGTCAGGGCCCTGTGCTGACCCCTGTGCATAGACAGACCCAGAGAGATGTCAGACGGGAGCTCCCGAGGATCACCAGGCTGCCAAGCGCTTTGAAAGCTGCTGCCAATTCAGCCTAAGTCTCAGCTGAATGGCCGCCACAGAGAAGGGGAGCGACAGCAATAAAAACAGGTTGCAAAAGGAAGAGAATTCGCTTTCAAAATGTATTTGGCCTTTGACCTTGCATCCAACCCTTCGCCCACTGTCTTTGAAGCTGAGCACATTTTTTTAGGGACATTGAAAAAATTGAGGGTTTTGGGGTTGGACTTGGGGCCTGTCAGTATACATATATTAATAATCTGACAGCTACATCTGCTTTTGAGGGCCAGCCATGACAGCTACACAATGGCCGTCCTCGTACATGTCTAGCCTCCCTGTCTGAACAACACAGAGAGTTTATTAAGACATCACAGTCCTGTGAAGTATGGATTTAACACCAGTCTCTGTCACTTACTGTATTAGCCATATCAAAGTTCCCAACTAAACAATGAAGGCTTCACATGCAACCTGCTACTTTCGTTTCTCAGGAAGTGATGTTTTAACGCACAGTAATGCAATCTAATCTTTCATGTCTAAATGTTATGTGATCAAAACTACCTCTAACTGATTTATGGATTTTTTTAAACGAAAATGTGTCATCAGAAATGCTATATCATTAAATGAAAATGCTTATAATGTAGCAATGAAAAAAGGTATTAAAGAAAATGTCCAAAAAATATAGCCGAAATAAAGGGCTTACTGGCCCAGAGAGAGATAGAATACTAAATTGCTAGAGGAGTCTGTCTGTCTGTCTGTCTGTCTGTCTGTCTGTCTGTCTGTGAAAGTCCGCCCCTCAGACAGTGGATCAGTCCATTGAGAGACACAGGGAGAGGGGTCAGAGGGAGCGCAGGTAATTGAGGTGTCCCCTCCCCACCCTTTTTTCCAGGGCTCCTCAACCCATTCTCTCACCCTGGCCCTATCCACACAGCGGGCACAATTACGCTCCCCATCACCCCTCCAGCTGGCCCCCATGATCCTGCACTTCTCACTAAACGCGGCTCCGCTGGCCCCCTCCCTCTTAACATCGCAGCACCCGCTCTAGGGGAATGGGGGAGGCTGCACATTAGACCATGGAGAAGGAACTTAGAGTGCTCTGTTTTACAGGCAGCACTTGGCAAAAACAGTGAGAAATTGAGCTACAATGTAGGTAACACATTGAGTATCGATAAATGTCTGTTTGCAGATGTTGGGACTTGTGTAATTGGAGAACCAACACAGATACACAAACATATGTCTGTTGAAAATAAAATGGCATTTCTTATAACAGTGTCTTAATACAATAAAAACAATATAAACAGTATAACATATGCTAATGCTAAAGTGCCCTTTTACCCATATATATTTTATCATAAATGTAGCAGCAATCAACATCTTGGCTAATTGAGTCACAACAAATAGATTTCAATACCCATGTGTCCATTCATATTTCTCCAACAATCTCGACGTGTCTCTAGATAGACTTCAGCTTACAATCCCATCCCTTCACATTAATGAGAGGGAAGCCTCTGCTGTGCATTATTACCTGAAATAATACCATATGGTAAAATGTAAACACATCTGCATATTCATGTCGTAACTTCATCTGTTTAATTAGTTCCAGCAAAGCAGTTTAGCCTCCTTGGCCCTCCCTGTCAAAGCAGCGCTGCTACAGCCGTGCCCGGCTGTCGGCCCTGACAGTTCTTCATTGTTCAACTGACGCTCATGCCCTGCCAGTTTAATGCCAGGTGCTTTCTTACAGGCCATGGATCAGGTGGGCAGAGTGTAGGGGGTGCTGTCACATTGATGGCAAACCTGACACATTCCTCCCTAACAAGGAGACCAGATACCAGTAATTTCACAATGATTTTATTATATCTCAACATGGCTTTTTTAAACACCTAGGTACAGTACCTTATACCAAAATTATACAGTTTTGCTGACATGCATCAAATTTCAGTAACATGTCTGATAGGCATGATCAAATGCATGTCTCAACTTTGAGAAATCACAATGCAAGATAGCACAACATACTGGCAATATACGGGGCAGCAGTTATCCTAGGGGTCAGAGCGTTGGCCCAGTAACCGAAAGGTTGCAAGATCAAATCCCCGAGCTGCCAAGGTAAAAATCTGTCATTCTGCCCCTGAACAAGGCAGTTAACCCCCTGTTCCTAAGCTGTCATGTTAAATAAGATTTTGTTCTTGACTTGCCTAGTTAAGTTAAATTAAATATAACATATACTGTGTATTAATTTACACACATATGTCCTCTGAATACTGGATGAATACCTTGAGGAGAATCTAAAGGGTTCCTGCTATTTCATCAAACCGACAACATATATTTGATTTGAATACACGAAAAAATGAATATACAGTTGAAGTCGGAAGTTTACATACACCTTAGCCAACTACATTTAAACTCTGTTTTTCAAAATTCCTGACTTTTTAACGCCAGTAAAAATTCCATGTCTTAGGTCAGTTAGGATCACCACTTTATTTTAAGAATGTGAAATATCAGAATAATAGTAGAGAGAATGATTTATTTCAGCTTTTATTTCTTTCATCACACTCCCAGGGGGTCAGAAGTTTACATACACTCAAATAGTATATGGTAGCATGGCGTTTTTAAATTGTTTAACTTGAGTCAAACGTTTTGGATAGCCTTCCACAAGCTTCTCACAATAAGTTGGGGGAATTTTGGCCCATTCCTCCTGACAGAGCTGGTGTAACTGAGTCAGGTTTGTAGGCCTCGTTGCGTTCACACGCATTTTCAGTTCTGCCCACAGATTTTCGGTAGAATTGAGGTCGGTCTTGTGATGGCAACTCCAATACCTTGACTTTGTTGTCCTTAAGCCATTTTGCCACAACTTTGGAAGTATGCTTGGGGTCATTATGCATTTGGAAGAACCTTTTGCGACCAGGCTTTAACTTTAACTGATGTCTTGAGATGTTGCTTCAATATATCCACATAATTTCCCTCCCTCGTGATGCCATCTATTTTGTGAAGTGCACCAGTCCCTCCTGCAGCAAAGCACCCCCACAACATGATGCTGCCACCCCCGTGCTTCACGGTTGGGATGGTGTTCTTCAGCTTACAAGCCTCCCCTTTTTTCCTCCAAACATAACGATGGTCATTATGGTCAAACAGTTAAATTTTTGTTTCATCAGACCAGAGGACATTATTCCAAAAAGTACGATATTTGCCCCTATGTGCAGGAGGTTTTGGAGAAGTGGTTTCTTCCTTGCTGAGTGGCTTTTAAGGACTTGTTTTACTGTGGATATAGATACTTTTGTACCTGTTTCTTCCAGCATCTTCACAAGGTCCTTTGCTGTTGTTCTGGGATTTATTTGCACTTTTCGCACCAAAGTACGTTCATCTCTAGGAAACAGAACACGTCTCCTTCCTGAACGGTATGATGGCTGCGTGGTCACATGGTGTTTGTACTCGCATACTATTGTTTGCACAGACGAGCGTGGTACCTTCAGGCATTTGGAAATTGCTCCCAAGGATGAACCAGACTTGTGGAGGTCTACAATTTTTTTTCTGAGGTCTTGACTGATTTCTTTTGATTTTCCCATGATGTCAAGCAAAGATGCACTGACTTTGAAGGTAGGCCTTGAAATATATCCACAGGTACACCTCCAATTGACTCCAATTATGTCAATTAGCCAATCAGAAGCTTCTAAAGCCATGACATTCTTTTCTGGAATTTTCCAAGCTGTTTAAAGGCACAGTCAACTTAGTGTATGTAAACTTCTGACCCACTGGAATTGTAATACAGTGAATTATAAGTGAAATAATCTGTCTGTAAACAATTGTTGGAAAAATGACTTGTGTCATGCACAAAGTAGATGTTCTAACTGACTTTCCAAAACTATAGTTTGTTAACAAGAAATTTGTGGAGTGGTTGAAAAACAAGTTTTAATGACTCCAACCTAAGTTTATGTAAACTTCCGACTTCAACTGTATATACTGCGTACTGCATAAATAGTTCAATGTGGGTTTGGGCCCTTTGTATAAAAATAAGTTACGCTGTTGTACCTTACGTTTCAGTCTCTACCTATAGAGTTGCAGCTATGGGTCCTGTGTAGTCTCAGTGCTAACAACTAACTGCAACAGAGTTCTTGCTAGCAGTATTGTTAAGGAGCAGTGCAAGGTAGCATGGAGGGCTGGAGGCTTACAGGGCATTCATTCTCTCTAATTAAATTCCCCTTCATCAGGCACTCGTTTGTGCACAAGCATTAATACTTTTGACCCCATGTTGCCCAAACACTAACGTGCCTGGGGAAGGGAAAAGACGAGGGAAATTAAAGAAAAAACATAAAGGAATATCTTATTAGGAGAGTCAGACATGTTTTAGCCTTCATTTCTTGATGGCTGCTCCTGGTGCCGCGACCTACTGGCGTCTAGCTAATATGGCAGTACGCACCATGCCATTGTTCTCAATCAATAACTAATTATCATAGTACTGGCTCTGACTGGTATTGTCCTCCTTGCTTGGAACCCCTTGTTGTGGATTGGAAAACCGAGAGGGAGGAGAAAGGGGAGAGAGGGTGGCTTTTGGCTTCATAGTGATGCTGCCGCCACAACATCCTCGCTAGCCTTTCAAGATACACTGTGCCGTCAGCATGAATTAGCATCCCCTACTAATTGATATAAATTAGAACAGAAGAATTCTTGTTGCTGCTGAATGTCATAATGATATCCTCAAAGTAATCATGGGACACAAAAAGGGAACAGCACAAAACACACATGCAGACCCAAAAAGAAAAGAGAAATTAGTCTGACTCCTGCTAGGGACTTTGCAAACGAGTCTCCAAACAAAGGGAAAGGAGAACCAGACTGACGCCAAAATGTACGTTTCATTATTTCAATCTCATTTGTCAGTGTGAATCAGTGTTAGTTTCTAAAATATGGAAATGTTTTCTTTACTTTTCTTAGCAATTCTTCTCTTACTTTGGACAATCACATAACAGTCCTATAGATCCAAATACAGCAATGTCTATTAACTGGTACTATTTTCCTTTACAAACTTTTCATTGTTTGTTGCCTTTTGCAAATGAGCTGACAGAAATCGAGGAGCCCAGTAATTCAAAGTTGGCAACATGGAGGATATTCTGTTCTGGTGCCTGGCTGTCTGTGTGCTTCTGAACAGAGAGACAGAGAGCTGAGGCTGCTGTCATCCCACGTGGCAACACAGTTCACTTCTCCCTAGTCTTGTTGGTGCCACTGGCTCCAGGCCTGGGGGTTGAGGCCCCTAGGAGCCCTGGGGTGGCTGGTGTCCCAGTGGCAAGGCAAGGGTCAGCCTAGTAAAAGTGCTGCCCTCAGGACGGGGAGTATAATCCCTGTGCAAAACCCAGGCAGCTGGAGCAGCCCGCTCCGCTCGGCCCATGTAATGATATGGGTTGCACTGGAGCTGATGTCTGACCTCATTATCAGAGTTTAATTGCGCTGTTACAGAGTTTCACTTCTTTTCTCTGGCCTCTTTTTTCTTTCTGACAGCTCTCCAAAATAATTCATAGGTTGCTACAAAAGTAAATGAATTACTTATGTATTTTGTACCTTATATACATCTGTGAAAGTTGTATTAGGACTCAAACAAATGGGCTATTATAATTCTCATTTAATTTAATG
This sequence comes from Oncorhynchus mykiss, assembly GCF_057628025.1. Taxonomy (NCBI): domain Eukaryota; kingdom Metazoa; phylum Chordata; class Actinopteri; order Salmoniformes; family Salmonidae; genus Oncorhynchus; species Oncorhynchus mykiss. Next base: position 71,305,875 of record NC_143023.1, on the reverse strand, counting down.
GTGCGGTATTCTGTGTGATCTAAGAGCTGAGGTCTTTATTAACTCACTCAATAGTTACTAGTAATGACGGTTGTCTATTGATACGGAAATGATTTGAAAAGGAGAACATTAAATCAACAGTTCATTAACACCTTCTCTAAAATCGTACCTGTTCCTCATCAAGTTGTGTTTATTAGGAACTGGTGTGAAACATGTTTGTGAGTTCACTACATATGTAAATAAGTGTGGGGTTGTTCACACTTATAATTAGTTAAGATTTCTTTACACATAATGCACAATTACAACCAATAATTTAAAGGTGATAAAGACATCCTGAAATGCATATTTCATTTGATTGAATAATTTGTTATTTCTTTTCCACCTAGCTCTAAACATACACTACAACAGAGTAGAGGACTTAAAATTTCAGCGGTTACCAGTCCATTCTATACAGACAGCACAATGTTTTGCTGCTTTGAAGCCAGAAAACCTTTCTACTTGCAGCAAGCCTGGTGACCTGTGAGCCATGCAGCAACCTGCCCTCCATCACATCCTGTATACAGGGAAATAGCTCTCTTTCAAGGCATTATACCACATCAAATATGAATTCTGAAAACTGCCAGTGTAGCGGTGTAAATAGGAAGCATGACTGGTGCTCAGTTCTGCTGTAGGAGTCTCTGCTGAGCCCTGCTATCACCAGACCTTTTCCTCCTACCCAGCTGAAGAACCAATGTCATCTCTATTTCCTGCTCCGCGTCCCAGCTTCACCGCTCTGTAACCCCAACACCGGCGCAACCATGACTAGGTCACAGGCGAATGGGCCACCGCGGTAAATGGGGTTGCTCTTTCAAAACATCAAAACACGAGTAAAAGGATCGCTCCTCTGTGTGTTAACTGCAGGGAAACTTTAAGTAAATGTATCAAAAGGCTGAAAGGTTAGCGGCTAGGAAGAGTTTGGTGTGTGTGAGTGCATAGATAGACGAGCATGTGAGGATGTACGGAACTATATGACTTGCTCCTGTTCTCTTGGAATCACATCACAATACATCCTTGAAAGTAGCTCCCAATTTAAATCCATGCATTGTGTTTGTGGATAGATTTACCTGTGTTCTCATCATGAAAGTGCAATTATAATTCCACAATGTATGAACACACACTCCATGAAGAGTGCCCATCCTATTCCTATCCTATTGTCAGTTGTCAGTTGGAGGATAAATGTTGAAAAGGCCTAATCCTGAGATGGGCTGGGCGGCAGGCTTTAATGAGGAGCCTGTCTCAGAGCCTGTCTTAGGCAGAGCCATGTGATATCCCGACTGGGGCTGGGGTTGGGTTGGGGCTGGGGCCGGCCCGGTGTGGAGTGGTGGTCAGGTCTTAATGGAGGGGTCCATGGCTTCCCCTCTGGAGAAGGGCGGAGCCCACTTAGGTTAACACATTAAGTCAAGTTGCTCTCCTCTGACCCTCCAGAAGATGCCTAGTTGTGGGAGACCATCAGGCGAGCTTCAGCAAACAGATTGGCTGCCTGCAGGCAACGGGGTAAAAAACAGATCCATGAACAAGGGAGGCTGGAACCTGTGAAAGATGTAAATTCAAAGTAAAAGGAGCCAAACTTTAACCTATGGGCTATTATACAGCGAGTGAAACAGAGCTGCCGCTTGGAATTAAGAGAACAATGGGAGGTTTAGGCCAGGGGCATTTAACCAACGGGCAGCTACTGTATCAGATCCCAGTCTTAGTGACATTACTGACCGCAGCCTCGCATAAACTCTGATCTCTGGTGGCACAAAGGAGGGTTTGGCTGCCAAGTGGGATTAGGACAAAAAACCGAGGGAGAAAATAAAAATATACATGAAAAAATATGGAGGGAGAGAGAAATAGAGAGAGAGAGAAATAGAGAGAGAGAGAGAGAGAGAGAGAGAGAGAGAGAGAGAGAGAGAGAGAGAGAGAGAATGACTACATTAATGCTGGACTTCACAGTGATCCAGAAGGGAGAAAAGCTGTGCAAACAGTCACAGGATCGCGCAGTCAATAATACGTGCAATCTTCAGAGACAGAAAGCTATAATCAACAAAAATCCATATTGAGGGTGAATGCCAGAGTTTTTTCAAATGTCAGCCCAGTGTGTTTGCAGAAGGGCAGGGATGACAGCTGAGGAGCAGTGAGGAGCAGGGGTGTGAGCAGGCGGGGACAGGCGGGCTCTATGCTGATGAGGTCCTGGACACGGGGGCCAGCCAGAGAGGAGTGCTGGGCCAGGAGGACATAGTCCCACTTCGCCTCAGCCTGCTCCCACATGATAAGGCCAGAGGGATGCTTTACACTGTTGGTGCCTTCACTCACAATACATAATTATATTGATTGTGATCATGATCTGATACAAACATAGTACATGATCTGTAACATATTATAAAATGCATCTGTATATTTTTTCATACAGGGGTCAGAAGTGTTTGGAAGTACCAAGCAACTTGGTTTTGGAAAAAGTGTTACGTTTATGGTACATACAGTACATGAGCACTTTTGTTCAGTTTACAGGGTATAGAAACATTTTCCATTTGAACTTTTATAGAAGTGCAATGAAATGTAGGTGTTTTTATGTTCGATTTCACTCTCATCCACCTCTTTCAAAAGCATCGTCTATTCTTTTTCTGAGGTCTTTTAAGTCATTATCATTTTTTTCATTTTCTTTTTTGGCTCAGTCTTCTTGAATAAAATAAGTGCAGATTTGCTGAAAATCAGGGGCTTTTGTGTGTGGCTGCAGGAGCATGGTGAAATGTTTGGACACTAATACCTATTCATTTCGGTAGCTCCATAAATAAAAGCGGCCAGCTATGCTGCTGCCGTGAAGTGGTATTTTTTGGTGCCCAGCAGGATGTCCTGTTCACATTAGCACAGCGGGGGAAACTGTCCGGAACAGCCAGACAACTAAATCAAGACATTTTCAACTTCTGACAAAATTGCTATAGGGGGGAGAGACAGTTAAAATAGGGATGTGTGTTATTCTGTGCATGTCTCTCAATGCGTGTGTGTGTGTGTGTGTGTGTGTGTGTGTGTGTGTGTGTGAGAGAGAGAGAGAGAGAGAGAGAGAGATATCTTTTAAAAATGTTTTATATTCTAATACAATGGGAAACTCCATGTGGTTGACATGAATGAGGAAGTACTGTAGTGCTAGAATGAAAACACAATGCTAAGACCAAGCAAAAACCCCTCAACAACACTCCTCTCTTTTTGTCCTGTTTCTGTTTTATGGCCATTTTTAAAGTATCAAAGGGATTAGTGTCAACTAGGTATTGTAACAAAAATGAAATGGCTAAATATTTAACTACTTTCAAGCTTACTTTCTTGTCATAGTCAAAGACACCTCTGATGATGTACTTCATAGATAGATAGACATTAAGTATTTGATGTCATCTCAATATTACCGATGCATTCCAATCATGATGTTCATGAATTGTTGTGTGATGTACACTACCATAGACAAGTTTTGCTTCAGTTGTGCAGAAATAATTATGTTGCCTATGCTCACAGGATATCCCATTCCACAAAGTGTTATCATACGTAAAGCTGCTTTTCTGAGTTCATCTTGTTCTGTCTGACAAGTTTCTTGCCCCCCTTCATTCTCGAGCACACAAATTAGCACCATAGTCTATTGCCTGTATGTATAAACTGGACTAATCCCAATGAAAAAGGATTAGAGAAATCTCCAAACATTTGTGGTAAAATTACGAAAGGTCAGAGAAAACTGCACATGCGGTGGCAGAATGTCACAAAGGATGCACTTTTAACAGAATCACATTTGCAGGTGGTCGATTGCCTCGTCTTCACAGAGGTTACCTCTTAAGGAGTGTTAAAAGCTGCAGGTCTGAAAGAGAGGCCTATCATCAGAGGAGACTGCAATAGTGCCAACAAGACCCAGATAATGACAATCCTGACCTCAGTTAAGTATATCACACAGCTAGGGCTCTTGGATGTGATGCCCGGAACAATGCAGGGGGAGACAGGACCAGCCACGCCACTTGCCAGGGCCACAGCTGGGTTTTACCATGCCAATGGACCTGCCATCTTGATTAGGGAGTAAGTTAACCTTTCAACTTAGTGAAAGGGGAAAAAAAGGTTTGTGGTCTGATTCCTTCTGCAAATCCTACTTGACTAAATGTGGTTCAAAACATCATTGCATATGAAAAACAAACCAATACTGTACATGTCACTGCCCCCCGATGCATATTGAATATTGTCTGGGGAAGAGTAGATGAAAAAAGGTTTGGCAGTGCCACCGTGAGGTTGTGGCTGGATTTTGTTTGTCTTGGGGCAACCTGGACCCCATCCAGACTAGCCTTCTTTTGGAATTCTGTGAACTGGAGATGAGAGGAGTGCTCCCTCTTTCTGTGGGACCTGCTTCTGAGTCTTTGCTGTAGGGTTCAGTGGACTTTGATAAAACACCAGCAAATCTGTCAACCCCCCCCCCCCCACTCCCCTGTGGGGCCAAAGTTGGCCGGCCACTTCTGAAGCTTCAGTGACCCAAGGCCTGAACCCTGCTGCACTCTATTCCCTGTCCTACGCAGCCACTGGGAATCTATGACCTCGAGTTCATCAAGAATCACACAGTCACACGGCAGCATCAAAAGCCATGGCAGTTACTGTCATGTTAGTAAAGTACGCTGGTCGCAACGTTGGCTTAATTCAAATGTGCAACAAACACTTTTTACTTACAAAAATCGAATCACTGCCTGAATACATTAGAATTTCAATACAGACTTTTAGAAATAAAATATGATTATTCAATCGTTTTTTTATATAGGGTATGATTTTATCATATTTATCCTATTTTGTCCAAGCCCTGATGACCCTTAATTTATTGGCAAAGGGAGCAAGGGGTCTGCTTTGAGGCGAAAGTATGTGATTATTGCTGTTGAATTGCTGCTGTGAAAAGCTGGCTGCATGATGTAGAGATGGAACAGTGTGAGAACAGGTTACACAAAGGAACCACCAGCCAAGCGCATGGGGGGGCTAGCCCTGAAGAAAGACAGACTGAGTTGTCAGGATCAACACAATCCATGACTAAAAAATGAAGACTACATGTGTGTGGGCATTTATCCATGGAAGGTTTCAGAGAGTATGAAGTATCATTAGACCATCTCCACTGGCTAAGCTGTCATGTGTGCTCAGCTGTTCTTTGAAGTAGAGAAAAAGGAAAATAATGGAAATCACTAATATTCCACAATCCTGGAGTCTATGTTTAGGACCAACGGCAGCCATGCTACTTGGTTTGGAACAGGACAAGCTACATCATAGAGAACGAAAGCCCTCTCAAATTCATAGACTGAGCTAGATGCAAAAACAGATGGAGTTAGTACTGTAGCTGCTATTACTACTTCAACTATGACAACTACAGTGGCGGTCGGTGCCGTTTAAGATGAGGGAGGATGATTATTTTTTTATGAGCATGGCCTTATTCTATTACAGCATATTGGATGTCTGTCATTCATATTCCATTCACCCAGCTCAATGTAACATCGATAGGTTTAGGCTACTACATGATACTCCAATATTCCCTATACACATCATGACGTTTCTACAACCTAGCCTATGAATGAAAGTTTCCAATGTAAATGCACAGGTCGAGATAATTTTGAGTAATCAAGGTGACAGGCACTGACATTCAGTACGCCTTGCACACAATTGCCTGCATCTAGCTGACCTGGGGTGGACAAACTCAGGTATGTTTATTCCCGTTTTGTTCCTTTTGCTTCCGTTTAAGGAAAGTTTTTCAACAGAGTCGGCGGAATGAGTGATCCTTGATCACAAGGAAACAGTTAACTTTCATAGCAGCCACAAAAAAACAGCATGATTGCTTTTCTCGTTGTATATATCATTCTTTATTGCAACTATCTACATGCTCTCTTCCTCTCACCTTTTCCCTTCACTTGTGGACAGCACATCATCAGTCTGTGACCAGGCGAAAAAACCTTTCCAAGCCAAACCTTCATATCATGACTGCTAACCGCTACACACATCCTACATTGTTGTCAATGTCATTGTCAAGTAGAACTACTAAGACTAACTTGTTTGTAAACCCGCTACAATCAAACAGTACAGTGTACAACCCAAAAATACAACCAAATATAGCTAGCTCTCTCTCTCTCTCGCTCTTGCTTTTCCTTAATTTTGGAAGACATTTATTTGTTATAAACTATTGTCTTTCTCTGTCTTTGAGTCAACTACTCGCCACATGTTATGCACTGCTAGCTAGCTGTAGCTTTTGCTTTCAGAACTAGATTCATTCTCTGATCCTTTGATTGGGTGGACAACATGTCAGTTCATGCTGCAAGAGCTCTGATAGGATGGAGGACGTCCTCCGGAAATTGTCATAATTACCGTGTAAGTCTGTGGAAGGGGATGAGAACCATGAGCCTCCTTGGTTTTATATTGAAGTCAATGTACCCAGAGGAGGACAGTAGCTGTACTCCGGCTACACCATGGTGCTACCCTATAGAGTACTGCTGAAGCTACTGTAGACCTTCCTTGCCAAACAGTGTGTTTTAATCAACTATTTGGTGACGTGAATATATTTAGTATAGTTTTATACCCCAAAATATTTAAATGTTTATGAAATTTGTTGAGGCTATCCTCCCTTTCCTCCTCTGAGGAGTCTACACTACGTGAACAACTACTAAAATACTACTTTCTAAAATGTTGTCTAAAATATTGACTTGATGATTCTTTACAACAAGCACTACATCTCAGAGTATCTCCGTAGAGCCACATGGATCCAACTCCGGTTTCCCCGACACCTATAATCACAGACATGCACGTATGCTTTTACAATACATTGCATTGAGCTGTCTTAGGTTAATATGACACTGCTTGGTCCTTATGCTCTTTGAGGAGAGATATGACTGAAAAAGATGAAGACCTTACACATGTGCAACACTTGCAAGACAATGTCTTTGAGAGCAAGGGGCAAAATTAACCTGTGTCAAGTTGATAGGCCATGGGAGAAGTTGAGCCGGCCATCAAATCAACGGCGGTCCAATACAGGATCCCATTATTAATGACAGTAAATGGCTGGCCTTGGCGAAAAATCTCCAGTGCCCGAGAAGTTCAGCTGTTACTTGACTCATTAGAGCTTGTGTCTCAGCCAAGGAGACGGCTCTTCTGTTGTCCTGAGCGGGGTGGAAACGGGAATGTATTTTGATCCTGCCAACACTGTCACTTCAATGTATTATTCTGATGCCCAGTCTTGACACCTGGTAAAGGTTTGAGAGAGAGCGGTAGGAAGGGATCATAAGAGAGCCCTATTTAAAGGGAGTGGTTGACACTAGTGACATTTCTTCCTTCTCCTTTGCAGCTTCAACATCCTCTCCTTATTAAAAAGAGAAAATGTGTCACATTAAATGCAGAAATGTTGTACGTTCTTTGAAAGTGCAGATAATGATCAGTCATAACTCAATGTTCTTTTACAATTTGGTCAGGCACTGACACTATCACCTGCATGTTTAAAACTGATCACAAATGGCCATAGGGATGATTGTAGATATTCAAATATCCCTGCAATAATTAAAATTAAAGATCCAATCTCTTACAATTTATTAGTGACTCAACTCCAAGGCAGAATTATATTTTATTAGTCATAATGTTGGAAACACACTGCACTCAAAGACTATGCACAATTGGAAAATAATTTTATGTTTTCAGAATAGTTTTTGCATCATGTTTTGCATCTCACTATTGAAGTGGATGGACAGACTAAACTAATGTAGCATAATAGCTGTCAATGGCTGTGCAGTGTTAATAATGTAACATGCCTCTCCCTTAGGGGGCTGATCTCCTCATCTGGGTCATGGGGAGTATTAAAAGGTTTAAGGGTGCACAGTAAATATATTGTGGTTCTTCCAGCACCAACGGGCCAGAGCACTAATGGATGACCTTGGGGTTTGGCTGCTCCAGACTTGGGGAGATCATGTCTCACCACCCTCCTAGAAGCAGCATGACCCCATCCCTCCCTGCCCCTGACCTCAACCTTTAACTCGCTGATCTTTGACCAAATTATTAAGCAGACACCTGCTTTCCGGTGTTTGGTCAGAGTGGGGGATGGACTAGCCCAGGCTACTCTAATTTGATGTAAATGTGTGGTGTGACAGTATCCACCTCTCCAAAGACATCCCATCTGTTTGACTTTCTAACAGTATGGTACCACTGTCTCTAACCCTGTGTTACTTTGGGGAAATGTTGCTTGTATTCTCCAAAAGTAAGGTTTGTTTTCAATAATATAACAGAATAAAACATTATATCTTATATAGCTCATGGATATATACTGTGTGTGTGTACTTTGTTACCTGCAAAATACGTTCACTGGCTTTTAGAATGTAGTGGTATTATGAGACACACATTCATATGTAGTTTCACTATGACACATTGTATACCTCCACCAAGCCATGCTCACACAGTGCAAACTGCTCACACAGTTTTATTTGTTTGGACAGGTACACTGTGGAGGGGACAGGTATTTATATGAGATAAACTGTGTCCCCATGGCGGTTGGCTCCCAAGACATTATTCCCTGCTCTGTCTAATATGTTGTGAGAGGTGAGTCTGCTTTCAGGACTGGACTTCAGGTGTGTTTCTTGGGGGGAAAGATGCTCACTGTATTAGAGCAGCTCCTAGTGGCTCGTAACTGAAATAAGTAGGTAAATTAATCACCCTCATTATTTAATTACACTCATTTAGGGTTTGTCATAGTTCTGAGGTTTGTGGGCTTATTGGTCTGCCTGTGCACTCTTTAACTTGTTTATGGTAACATAATATCAGATGCATACATCCTGCAATATTTGGTCTATTATTTAACTAGCTAATTATACAGATTTTTTTCCCACAAATTATTGAAATTAGGGGCACCGTTTTGTATTTTGGAGTGGTGATTAAAAACACTAAAATAGCACGTGATGATGAAATGGTAAGAGAAATTTGGTAATAGTGCCATTATATCCACTGGACAATGTAGTCCTCTGTCAAGGGCACGTAGGTAGTAACTCAGACCCCAAAGACCCTTCTGGACCTCAGGGACTCATATGCGTCAAACTTCAGAAAAAAAACTCAAGCCATTAAGGTATAGCTTGGGAATGACACTGACCTAGGTCTGCCATCTTGCATTGTCCCACCATCTGCACAAACGTGAACTTTGCCTTTAAATCCTGCCTTCTCAATTAACATGTCCAGCTGGGTGGAGAATTCCGTCAGCTCCCTAATATCATTACTGCCACACCAGACTGAGATATTAATATTAAAAAAGTGCCCAGAGCTCTTTCCCTTGCTATGGGAGAGCTTCTGTCTTTAGTGCAATAATGAGGTACACAGACAGCAGGGTAATTCTAGAAGCCATGGTCTGATTAGGGTCTGTACAGGGCAAAAACGGGGAGAAGGTGAATGTCTTGGGCTGGCTTTGTTTGGGACTTCTCCTCTTCTGCTCATGGGAAGCTCAGACACAGTGGAAGGACCTATATGGCAACTTGATTATAGACAAACAGCATCATCCACTGTTCTCTGACACTGAGTCTCAAGCCTTGTGTGAGATATACCGGTGGACACAGACAAAGAGGGTTTAGAATGTATCATGTCTGCTTCCAAAAGAATGGCTGTATGGTCTTTGTGATAGCTCCATTTAAAGCATGAAGGACACTTAATTTTTCCTGTCTGTCTGTGTTTGCTTGTGTGGAAACTGCACCTCCCAGAGAAAAACCCTGAGATCTTAAATTTAGGGAAGTCTTTGATTGTCGGACACTGCCGCTGTACTGGTTAATCTCCCCCACGGCTTTGTAGATGGCAGTGGATTTAGGAGTTGGCATCATAACTGACCAGTGCTGTTTGATTAGATAACAGGGGCTCTACTGCAGGCATCAATGGTCCACCATGCTGAAATGAAACGGTTCACGCAACGGTCCCCGTCCATACTGCTTAGAACACGATGGGGGTGACTGTTCAACAGTCTGACGCCATGGGCTGCCATGGGCTGCCAAGCAGCGTTTGCCATGGTGATACCACGGAAGGCACCAGCTTGCACCAGATGCTGGGAATTAGCTGTCCCTATGACGGTCAGGGTTTGTGTCCGGAGCGTCTTCTAGGTAACAGATTGGATGGCGTTGCAGGTTCTGCCTCTGTGCCAGAAAGGCCACAAACACAGTGAGGGTATACTTACCTACTACCCACATGTTAATTTAGTGTCATCCTTACCTCATGATTAACACTAAGATGTACTGTATATGGAGGCCATGTGTGTGGTACACACAGCACCAGGCAGGAAGTGTGGTTTCTTGGCTTTGGGGACACAGTCACTAGGTGGCCAAATGATGCAGACTGACTCATTATGCTTGGTTAACGTACTGACCAGATGAAGACCCTTTTCTCTTCTTTTGTTGCCAAGAGAAGTCCAGCTACACATGGAAGGACACCAAGCAGACAGACTACAGAGCCAGGGAGCCCACATTTGCCACAAAAATCTAGTGTGTACAACAATCTCTATGACAGTGAAAACCAATAAATACTAGCTATAAACCCCACAGTTTGATGCTTTAGGTCACTATAGCAGAAATGATAGGAATAATTGTTTTCTTGGACTGCATGTGAAGGTCATTCTGGCCACCATGTTCTAACTACGCAGCTGTAAACACAATGGAAAAACTGCAGTAGTTGTTTTTTATTGTTGTAGTTTTTGTCACGATTAAGTTCCTGAAATCTAGCCACTTGTGAATAGCAATAACCCATGTTACAGGCAATCTTGTTCATTTTTCTATTTTGCGACATAGTTGTTGAACTTTAGGCAGGTCATGAGCTGTTCTCTTTAGAGACTGACCTCTTTAAAAAGTGACCCCTACTCTAGGTGAAACAGGAAGGCCATAGAATGAACGTTCATACTGCATTCATGGGTTGGATCCAACATCTGATAGTCTTCATACTCAGTCCAGTACTCTTGCTGTATTTCATGGAAAATCACTTATAACCATATCCAAGAGGATACAGTATGTGGATTTTATTCATACATAACAAAAGGTTGGATGTGATTTCAGCAGCACGGCGTTGACTGGTAATCTTAGCCCAAGATGTACAGTGGAAGTGGCCCTCCCTTAGACCCCTAGAAGCAAATGCAGTCTGTGCGTGTGGGGGTGGTCGTCACTTTAGATAGACATGCATTTAGGGTCTGCATGAGGGGAAATAATGTACAATGATATATTTGATTATTGCAAGAACTCCCCAACACAGGAACTGTGTCGAGTGTGGTTATCATCAACCTATTTTCTATTCCCCCCAGCACAAATCATTCCATGGCTCCTCCATCCCCATGCGCTAGAGCTGGGCTTCAAAAGCAATTTCAGCTGAAAAATAAGGTGCTTTTCTTCAATTTTCAAGCCATTTGTATCGGGGTTAGTGTTGTTTACCTAGCTAGTACACTGGTATTTACATAGCTCTTTAAAGAAAAAAATAGCTTGGTATGATTTATGGACTGCAGCAAGAGCACAATTTTCCATGTTGTGCACCTAATCTGAGAGGGTATGGAGAAAGGTCACATTGACCATACAAATACCATGGCCCTTCCAGGGAGACTGGCTGGAGATTCATTCTACTTAACATTATGTCAGGTGGGCCTGCAGTGGGAGAGTATTATGATATGCAATGACTACTGATTTGAAAATATCTTGGATTCGACTCCACATGGCACAAAGATGACACATATTTGAATATTCAAACTATTATCTTAAATACAACTCTTAGATTATTACTTAATTACATGGATATTATTGTCTGCTTCACTGCTCTTGAAACTATGTTATGTTATATGAGAGAGAGAGAGAGAGAGAGAGAGAGAGAGAGAGAGAGAGAGAGAGAGAGAGAGAGAGAGAGAGAGAGAGAGAGAGAGGGGGAGAGGGAGAGGGAGAGCAACAGAGAGATGCTGTCAGGTGTTAGGATCAATCCAATGTTTCATAGTTGTAACCTTAACCCTGTCCCACGACTTAGAAGGTATAAGATACCATGGGTATGAAATAGAGAAGAAAAGTACATTTAAAAGTACTTAGCAAATATGATACGTCTTTGGGTCTTTCTGTCTATTTCTTCATTTCCAAAACACATTGGGTGTGAAACCTATCTTTCTTTCGTTATGCTCTATCTTGAATTGTATCTGCTTGGCAGGGAAGAACAACCTACAGTCAAACCTCTGTGATTTATCAAACTGTCATTGGCTAACAAGATGGCATAGAGCCTGCCTGAGGTAACAGTCTTTGAACATCCATAGTTAACAATAAATGGGAATGATTTAATTTATTATCCATTAAAGGCTGACATTGTCTATGTACCATCATAAATGTTAACTTTGTCTTCTTGCTCTGTGGTGTGGTATAACCATGTGGCATGGACTTGTGTTTCTGCTAGATGGAAAAAAAGAGAAAACTCCTGAAAAGGTCACATGAATCACAGAACTGCAGAACAATAGGCAAAATAATAAAGGGCATCACAATCAAGCTATCATATCGGGACAAGCCTCTGGTGTTGAAATGACAGAGAAGCCCGATGCATTGTAAGCCTGACAAAATGCATGAATTATTTCCAATGAAAAGCATTGTTTGCTGGAAACTACATTCCATGCCATTTTAATTGCTGGGTGGAAACTGTAATAATAATTGGTGTGCGTTTAGATCTGGGATGTAACTTTTATTTCTATAGTTAATCACAACTAACAGCTTATATCAGATAAGGGTGCATAAAATTAAACTTTTTGAGATTTATTTTAAAAGATGTTACTTATGAAATTTTTTGTCTAACTGAGATACAGACAAAAAAGCTAAAATAGTGTACTTTCATATTAACTGGACTCGCCAATTCAGCTTGCAGTTTCACATATAGCATAATTGAATGATATTACTACAGTAGTACATCATATGACTAGATTTACATTGTAGTACAAAGTGTCAAGGTTATCTTCCTGCCTCGTGGTTAACAATTCTGATAGGTCTACCATTGCTCATTATTTAGAGTGAGTGCAGTGCACCCCCTCTTTAGAATGGCCGGACCATTTCATTGGAAAGCAGAGGATCAAGTTCAGTCCTAATGACAACCCCTCGCTGACCTCCAGAGAAAACAAATGGAAACTCAAGGTGATGTTTCAATTTCACTAACCACTTGGGTGTCCTGGGGAAAGGAACAGATGTAGCCCTGAGGATGGGGAATGGGTGAGGTGCAGGTCAAGGTCACCATACGCCAAGGTTAGGGTCAGATAAGCACGGCTGGCTCAGGGTCTTCAGATGCCCAAAGGCCATGAGAGGGGGGGGGGGGGGTGGCTCAAGATTCATGGATCAAGTGTTGCTCCTCTGAAGGGTTGAGAGGTGGGTGAGGGGTGGGTGAGGACAGGGCCACCAGCGTTCACCACTGTCATCTGCATAGGGCTATACAGTTGTCCTAGGAGCTATCATCTGTTTTGGATAGTAGTTATCAAAACAGCTACCATACAACTAAGTCTTTATTGTGTATTTAATGACAATACTTTACAGCATGGAGCCTTCAGAGTAAAACATGATACAACACATTAACATGTCAAGGCAAAACTGTGGCCTAATATAATTAAATATAATTTGAGATTTCTACATAAAACATGTTTGTCACAGGAATAACCATTTACAACGTGTTGAATTATAATATTTCAGAAAAGAAAACAAAAATAGACAAGGTTTCGACACCTTTATCAAATTGCTTATTAGCAAAACATGTTATCTATCAAACTGACTTGATAAAAATATGTTATTATTAAAATCAATGGTATTTAATTGCACAATTAAAATATGTTAGCTCAATATATTTTTTAAGACAGTAAAATGCCAATGTGAGCCACTAGTTGCAGTAGGGGATCCCAGGGTATTTTGGGAGAATAAATTAGATCTGGCACACTTATTTTGACTTAATTAATAAGATAACCTATACGATTTGTTTGATTCCCTAGTCTGTAAGGTGCAATGATAACCTATGAGTGAAATTTGCTAAATGTGTTCAACTAGAGAAAGAAAACAACGCTGGAGTGAGACTGCAATTACTGTCATATTCATGGGGAGGAGGATACTAATAAGGAGGTTTTTGCTGGAGATCAAATCAAACGTAAAAGTATCCTGGCAGGGTGTGCTTCCCTTAATTAGAATAGGCTAGTTATTTGATAAACTATTGAAGATCCTTAGTATAGGTTATACTAGTTGTCATTCATGGCTAATACACTTATTCTGTAGCTAAGCACACAGTATATGATTATATTTTGTAATATCATGTTATATTGTTTTACATTGTGTAATTTGGAAATGATACACCCACTACAATTGTCTTGAGGGTAGAAAATCTCGGAAAGAGAAATTCAATACCTCTATTCATCAACTTAAACTCAACGGAACAGTGAATTACGCTTTCAGAGGAATGTTGATCCTCCATTCATCTATTATATAGTGTTCAGGAGACAACAATGACTGACCTCCATATAACACAGACTAGATGAAAGAAGACTAGACAGGATAGCATTAATCCGATTTGGTAAGATATATATCTGTGGTGCTGAGGAAAACTGTATATTGAATGATAAGAATTGATACTGGAATCCCATCTGATTTTCTCTCCACACAACATAATCAAAAATGTACACTTTGCTGAGTTTATATAGAAACGATTAGGGGATACTAAGCTAAAGTGGGAAAACAGGTCATCACAAATGTTGACACATATTTCCATCGTGTTCATGTGATATGAAGCCTCTGAAACCCATTGTATGCTGAAAAAGCTATAATAGTGGCATGTTCACGAGTCACATGCTGGTTCAACTTTATTGTCCTCCCGCTGGCACTGGTAATGGAGCTGATCAGAATTGACACAGAAAGGTAGTTTTGTAAGTGAGTTCATTAGCCTTATTATTAGCTTAATTCCATACATTAAGCCAGTGAACGGCAACATATTTGAGGAAAGTGGGATACAAACTGCTACCACAGATCACCATGATGTGTGAATGGAACATAAAGTGTCCAAAAAAATAACTAACCATCACGTAGGACTATGATGAAGATAATGACGAATAAAGTAGGCAATGGAGAAGATAAACAATGTACTGTTTGATTGGGTGAGTGGGATATGATATCTTTACATTAGAGACAGAAAAATATGATAAAAACAAAGCATTGAGGAACAAATGCTGCTAATAAATTAGGAAGAGCTAGGAAGAGATGGAAAGAGTGAGAGAGAGACAGAGAGAGGAAGAGAGGGAGCGAGGGAGACAGGGAAAGGAGGGGCAGAGAGAGAGACGTGCCTCCAAAAAGGTCAGTCCTTCTTTGTAGTCAATAATTGACATTTAAACGTGCATTTCAAACGTCACTGATAATGTTACGCGAGATAATGGAGAGAGACCTGCTTCCACTGGCATGCAATTATGAGCATAATGAGATGCAAAAATGCAAATGTCTTTGTGCATGCTCCAGCCTCCTTTTGTGGGCTGCCGTGGCGTCTGTGGTGGATGATAGATGCCACGCTGGCAGTGGCAGACAGAATGGTGACATGTGGGAGTGGGAGCAAGCAGAGAACAGAATTGGGGCAAATATGCCACGCACCCTCTGAAAAAACAAATCCCACTACTGCCCAAGCTAATGCTTTCCTGAATGCTCTCCAAACCTCCACTTTGCTGTTGATTAATTGTTACAGACAGACAGCTCTTTGAGTCAATTTATGACATGCAAAAATATATACATCTTACAGCGTTTCATTTCTGCATGTTCACATGTGACTATGGAAAATCGATTACACCTATCTTTCCAAAGCAATATTAAAAAAAATAATAATAATTGCAAGATACAGTAATCTTCACCATAATTTGCAAAACAACAGATTTCTGGTCAATGGTTAGGTCAAAAAGCAAATTTTCTGAATCCCTGCCAAAATGTCCTTTCCTGGTCACTCTAATTGGGATATAATGTATGCCTATTCTGGATGAGGGCCAGAGTGACAGCCTGTGTGAGGCATACAAATCAGCCTTTCTAAACTTGACTACATGTGTTTAGTTACATATGGGAATACAGCAGCTCAACATTAAATCTGATCTAAAATTTGGGTGAATTTCCTGTAAGCTTTGTAGCTTACGTGATTTTGTATAAGCCATTGTTAGTTTATGAGCTAACGTGGCACTTTATTTTTTAATTGATGATGGACCAGAAAAGTGTTCCAGAATTACTGTAAACTCATATGACTGAATTAATTAAGTGTATTAGTTTAATTTGCACAATATTAGTTTAATAATGCACAATGTATTTAACCAGATTTATCTACACTGTGCTAAACAATGTTGCTGGCTAACTAACTATCTTAGCACTAGTTGGGTCTTCTCCAGATAAGCCTATGAGGGTTTGTCCAGATGACTCATGTAAACCATGGCCCCTTGGCATGTTGTGATGACACTTTTGATCAAGAATGTCTAAAACATATTGCCAGGACTCCACCCTGTATCCCCCCTGCCAAACCTTGCCTCGCTCCGACCTCCATCTTGGGTGGGTAACTGAGTGGCACACAAAACTTGAGCAGTCATGCTGTTTGTTAGAAGCAATTAATTTCTCTGGGGCCTTCGATCTATTCAGAGTAAGCTTTTGTGCTTAAATCCTGGAATTCTAAGCTTGTCTTTTGCCACATAGAGGGAGATGGAGAGAAGAGGATAGGGAGAGAGAGAGAGAGGCTGCGACAGAAAGCTTTGGATGAGAGATTATCTTGGGCCAGTTAAGCATGTAATTGCTCAAATGAGTTAAAATCCCTTCAAATATCTGTCTATGCACCTCATCACACAACTTCATAGACTCCAATATTTGACAATTGACAAAGATAAACTTAAAAGGGATCTTCATTAGTTGCCAACCACCATGACAAGATTCTCTCAGCCAACAAAATACATTCACTGGATTTGTAAAAGCCACAAAAAAACTGCTGGAAAGAAAAATAGATTACTGTCATCTATAGACATTCGGACTTTGGTCCTCATTCGACCGGTGTTCTTCCTTTTGTATGTATGGTCCCAAGATCATGTCCCTGGTATTGTCACACCCTGATCTGTTTCACCTGTCCCCGTTATTGTCTCCACCCCCTCCAGGTGTCGCTTGTTTTCCCCAGTGTATTTATCCCTGTGTTTCCTGTCTCTCTGTGCCAGTTTGTCATGTATGTTTCAAGTCAACCAGTGTGTTTTCCCCGTGCTCCTGATTGATCTATTATCTTTTTCTAGTCCTCCCGGTTTTGACCCTTGCCTATTTCTGAACTCTGTACCCGCCCGCCTGACCATTCTGCCTGCCTTGACCTCAAGCCCGCCTGCCACACTGTACTTCCTGGACTCTGATCTGCTTTTTACCTTTTGCCTGTCCACGACCATTCTCTTGCCTACCCTTTTTGGATTATAATAAATATCAAAGACTCAAACCATCTCCCTCCCGTGTCTGCATCTGGGTCTCGCCTTGTGCCCTTATAGGTATTCAACTGACTGCTATATCAGGTCAACAGAAGTATAGTACACAAATTAACTGTCAGTATCAGTGACTATTTGACGACTTTACTAATTTATTACAGTATACATCTTTTATTATACAGTATACCCAGAAGGATGGCTCACTGCATTATGTTTGTATGACCACAAGGAGCCTTACTATTAACCACGTTGGCCAGTCTTTAAGCAAGCACATTGCAATTTGATTTCAATAACTGTAATCGAAATAGTAACTTTAAATCAGTCATGCAGAAAAACAACATTTCCTGTTTTCATATAATCGCCTTGTCTGTGACTGTAGTACAGTGTTCATAGTGGTATCAGTGTGAACTGAACAGATTGGAGAAAGCTGAGCAGTGGTGTTAGAGATCATGTAACAGAATGGATATCTTAACTCATGAGACAGAGGGATTGTGACGTACAGTGACAGACACAGAGGTCCACACACTGATCTGGATAACATGTGCCTTGCTCTTGCCAAGCCTTTACACATAGCTCCTGTTGCTCCAGGCCTTGGCTGGTTGATCCATGGCTCCTAGTGAATGCCTGTTTCATGCCAGTGCTTCTGAGGGACTTGTAGATATCAGAAAGTATTGTTGCCATCGAAAAAATATAATTATTTGTTGTTTTTTGCTCTTAATGTAATCGTTATTTTGGTAATTTAACAATACTTCTATAGGTTGTTTTCTCACAGTTCAACATTGTCTTTCATAGGATAATATTGCAGCGCCTTACTCCTACATTTCTTGTGGCGTCAGTATTCCATAAAATTTGATAAAACCTTGACAGCTTTATAGCTTAATTACCACGTTTGTACCACTTCTACAACCTATAGTGACGGAATCCATGTCAAACACACCGCTTCAATAAAAAAGGTTTTTAACATGTCATATTATGAAGACAGCACCTCATAGATTTGAAGCACATACATACTTGAGTTAGGATGAAAAGTAAACATGGTGACTATGATGAACTAGGGCCAAGAGTTTTGCCAGGTGTATCTGGGTCTTGCCAAATCCCACCCTCAGAGCAGTGAGGGTGCGCTGCTTTGCTTCCCTGAATGAATGTTAATGAGGGCTTGTGTGTATGTCTCAACGTTATTCACACCAAATCAAACTGTGCCTGCAAGGAGGTGCAAAACTGGGCCTGGCAAACTCCCAAACCAAAACACCCTGGAAGAATGTCAGTACATTATATGGGTTTAGCACATACACGAGTGGAACCTGTCTACTACAATGGAAAGTTGCTGTTTTAACAGTGGTCCAACCATCAATGCAAACTACAAATCTTGTCTACTCAGGAAGTTGCTTGATTTCACACACTTTGAATGTATTTTGTTAATTTGTTCAAATTGCCAGTTGGTACTGTTGCCACAAAGGAAAGCCAGAAATTGTGCAATCCAAGCAAATAAGCACACCTCTAATATCTGGCTGTACACTATGTGATATTCTCACCTCGTAACTTCTCTTGGAAAAAGTATTATTGTCAAATGCATCTGCAATTCTGGAGGTTTGACTTGTCTTGTTTAAAGCACAGCTAAATAGTTATTTGCATAATTTGACACCACAATGAATTCAGTGCAATGTCAGTATCATATGAAACAGAAAGCCCTGCTGTGCCTGCTCTCAGAGATGGCATACAACTGGCAAGGTTCTAGTCTCTATTCAACATTAAGCTTAAATGAAAGTAAATCTGTAAATCCTTAAAGGTTCACTATGCAGAAATCGCTCTGGCATTTCCTGTTGCTAAAATTCTAATACAGTAGTTCGCCTAATTTCCGTTTATGTGACAAAACAAGCAAAGTATAGTATAGAGAATCATTGTATGATCTAAACCGGGGTGAAATATCTTTTTAATAATATTTTTAGTTTTTTCAGCTTTTTAAAGCTGTTGTACAAAGCCAAAAGTAAAAGAAGCAAAAATGTAACTTAAGACTGGGAAGCACAGAAATAGCGCACATAGAATCGATCTACCACTTCTTGCTTTCAGACTTGCTTTCAATGAGAATGACAGATCTATAACTCACATTTATATCTGAATTTGGTCGGGTCGCCCAAAAAGTTACATATTGCAGCTTTAAATGTGATGCTGTTTAGAATGTTCCTCAACACTTGTGAAAAGTTTCCTGTCTCCATATCTCTTCACCTACTACTTAAACATACAGAGAAAGTGAGACAGAAGGAAAGTTGTGCAAAGAGTAAAGGTTGCTGAATTTGCTCATCAAGTACTGCACAACTGGGTGAAATAATATCAATGAGAACTTCACATTCCTTTTCATCATAATATACAAAAACTTAATGGGAGATTTTTAAGTGGAGTTATTAAACTGAATTTGAATCAACCTGTCACCATACCTTCAATGGAGATTAATACAATTCAGGAAAGTATACAATGAATGCTTTTGCAGAACTTCAGACCAGCTTTGACAATGCAAAATGTAATACAAAAGCAATCAAAGACCGATTAAAGTCATTTCTTAAAGAGGGTGTGCTTCACTAATGTAGAATATACCCAGGATAGGGTTCATTCTTCAGTATTCCGATTTAGTGACAACTGACAAGCTGACAAGGTCATTGGATGTACAAGCTCTCATTTAAAACATAGACATGAGAGCAGGACTGGGGTTAGTTGGGTCTATCAGAGCTGTCAATCAGTTAATGACAATTATTGAGCAAGGACGCCCGTGGATGGCGAGAGGGGGAATGAGAATGACCGTGGAGGAACAACACAGGGAACAGGATAAATTAAGGAGATTGGAAAATAATGACCAAACCTGAATGATATTACCAGCCCACACATGCAGATCTCTCACTTCAGAGTCTCTGCCAAATGGGACAACAGAGTGTCATGACAATAATCTTCCTTTTTTATTTCAATCACACGCAATAACAATGTGTAACAACAGCACAAACTT
This sequence comes from Oncorhynchus mykiss, assembly GCF_057628025.1. NCBI lineage: Eukaryota > Metazoa > Chordata > Actinopteri > Salmoniformes > Salmonidae > Oncorhynchus > Oncorhynchus mykiss. Next base: position 71,285,470 of record NC_143023.1, on the reverse strand, counting down.
GTACCAGAATGATTTGCAAACCAAATCATAGCCAGGCTATTCACTTGAGAGAAACTGAATCAAACGGCTATTCCGCAATTAAATTTGATAGCTACTGTGTAGCAAAATAATCCTACAGCAGCAGGATTGTAACATTTAGTCCATAATGTTGCTTGATCGTGGTTAGGATATTAGCTGGGAAAAATGAGGCTACATGAAAAGTGCAATACTGTTACTATAACCGTGCAGGTTTTTATCTGTTCAAATCAAGAAGCTCATCTGCATTTTCTGTGGCACAGGAAAATTGTCAGCAACAAAAGAGTGATCACATTACAATCCTACATCTGTATGTATGTCGACATTAGTTTACAAACCAAGTTTATCGTGTAATTGAATAAAAATTACTAATGAAGTTGAGATGGAGACAAAGGTACAGAAACAAAGATAAACTGGCACATATAACAATCTATACACTTTTCCATAAACAATAGAAATGCGCCATCTAAGCAACCTTAATAGGTTATGCAATTGTAACCAGGGGGATCATGCATAACCATGTAAAAGACATACCCTTTGATTAATGAGAGGGGCTACTATTGAAAACAGGTTAGTACATTTTCATGAATAAAAAGGACACCAAGGAGACTATTTGTGGGGGGAATAGATAGTGGAGGGATGTGTGGTGCTCATATAAATAAATAAGGGACTGCAGATACTCAAATATAAGGGGAGTGAAAGAGGAGGGAGACAGGGTTTTGAAATTCTCCAGCTGGCAGGCTTTAATTTTCCACCATTCTAATTAAAATGCAAATTAAATTTATAATTAGCAACCACAGTTTTCGAGAAACCACCTTGTGTGCAGCCCAAACATATGGGGCAACCAGCGGTGGGCAGCACCATCTCTCCGAGGCAGTGGGGGCGGTTGGTTGGTTGGGTGGGTGGTGTTTCAGCCTCCTCCACTCAGAGGGGCTGTGCTGCTGGTGATCATGGGGTTTGGCTGGACACTCCCAACTCTGGATCTAGTGGTTAACCTAGCCTCCACAGCTGGAAGCCCTCTGAGCGCTGTAGGAGACAAGTGGCAGGGGAGCACGGCACAGTTTACTCTGCTGTCACTGTCCATGTCACAGGTCATTGCCTCTGTCACCTCAGCTCTGGCCAAGTGCACTGGCCACTGCTACAGGGGTCAGATCCTCCAGATCGAAAGGTCTCGGACCAAAATGAACCTCTGCTGACTCACAGATTATTAGGGGGATTCATAGTAAACAGCTTGCTTTGATGGATCTGTCACCATTACCTGTCAGATATAGAGGAGGATGCCAAACAGCTGTTTTACATGCATACTTATATCATTAAATAGCTGGAATCATAAAACAAGCTTATGTAATTGTTTGGAACTGAACAGAGGCTTGTTGTGATGAATATGGTAGTTAATACACAATGTTTACTCACAATGATAGTTCTCTTTCGAATACTTGTTTCGATATATCACATATAGGATTTGCTCAGCGGATCACTTATGAAGAGACCAATCACACAACGTATGTTGGAGACAGATAGGTCGAGTGGCAAATGAGGTGAGCCCTCCTTCCTTATAAGGCTTCACTCCCACGTCCTCTAGTCATTCCCGCCGCTCTTCCTTGTGGAAGTATCCCTACAGCTCCTGAAACTCTCTATAGGCACGACTTGAATCGTGTTTTCTTAACAGTTCTCAGACAAGAATTGCCGAACATAGGACCTCAGCTCCTGTTTATACTTTTTAGTAATCGGTGGTAGCTAGTGTCACACGGCTAGCTATTGAGACTTGGTTAGCCCACACCGCAAGGCTTAAGTTAACTTGGCTGCCCGGTTTAGCCTCACAACTCCATGGCCGTGGGAGAACACCTACCCGAAGCCATACCTTGCCCCTTCGCCGTCCCCTTCAGCTAGCACTGTGCTAGCTACAGCACACCTTAGCCACAAGGTAGCTGCTAGCTAGATATGTTTTTTAATGTATTTTTTTATTTCACCTTTATTTAACCAGGTAGGCTAGTTGAGAACAAGTTCTCATTTACAACTGTGACCTGGCCAAGATAAAGCAAAGCATTGCGACACAACCAACAACACAGAGTTACACAGGGAATAAACAAACATACAGTCAATAACACAATAGAAAAAGTATATATACAGAGTGTGCAAATGAGGTAAGATAAGGCAAGGCAATAAATAGGCCATAGTTGCGAAATAATTACAATTTAGCAATTAAACACTGGAGTGATACATGTTCAGAAGATGAACGTGCAAGTAGAGATACTGGGGTGCAAAGGAACAAAAATAAATGAATAATAAATAAATAACAGTATAGGGATGAGGTAGATGGGTGGGCTATGTACAGATGGGCTGTGTACAGGTACAGTGATCTGTGAGCTGCTCTGACAGCTGGTGCTTAAAGTTAGTGAGGGAGATATGAGTCTCCAGCTTCAGTGATTTTTGCAATTCGTTCCAGTCATTGGCAGAAGAGAAGTGGAAGGAAAGGCGGCCAAAGGAGGAATTGGCTTTGGAGGAGACCAGTGAAATACACCTGCTGGAGTGCCTGCTACGTGTGGATGCTTCTATGTTGATCAGTGAGCTGAGATAAGGTGGGGCTTTACCTAGCAAAGACTTATAGACGACCCGGAGACAGTGAGTTTGGTGACGAATATGAAGCGAGGACCAGCCAATGAGAGCATACAGGTCGCAGTGGTGGGTAGTATATGGGTCTTTGGTGACGGATGGCACTGTGATAGACTGCTTCCAATTTGCTGAGTAGAGTGTTGGAGGCTATTTTGTAAATGACATCACCCAAGTCAAGGATTGGCAGGATAGTCAGTTTTACGAGGGTAAGATTGGCAGCATGGGTGAAGGATGCTTTGTTGTGAAATAGGAAGCCTATTCTAGATGTAATTTTGGATTGGAGATGCTTAATGTGAGTTTGGAAGGAGAGTTTACAGTGTAACCAGACACCTAGGTATTTGTAGTTGTCCACATATTCTAAGTCAGAATCGTCCAGAGTAGTGATGCTGGACGGGCGGACAGGTGCGGGCAGCGATCGGTTGAAGAGCATGCATCTAGTTTTACTTGCATTTAAGAGCAGTTGGAGGCCACGGAAGGAGAGTTGTATGGCATTGAAGCTCGTCTGGAGGTTAGTTAACACAGTGTCCAAAGAAGGGCCAGAAGTATACAGAATGGTGTCGTCTGCGTAGAGGTGGATCAGAGAATCACCAGCAGCAAGAGCGACATCATTGATGTATACAGAGAAAAGAATCGGCCCGAAAATTGAACCCTGTGGCACCCCCATAGAGACAGCCAGAGGTCCGGACAACAGGCCATCCGATTTGACACACTGAACTCTGTCTGAGAAGTAGTTGGTGAACCAGGCGAGGCAGTCATTTGAGAAACCAAGGCTGTTGAGTCTGCCGATAAGAATATGGGGGTAGCCAGGTGGAAAGCATGTCCAGCCGTAGAAAAATGCTTACTGAAATTTTTGATTGTTGTTGATTTATCGGCGGTGACAGTGTTTCCTAGCCTCAGTGCAGTGGGCAGCGGGGAGGAGGTACTCTTATTCTCCATGGACTTTACAGTGTCCCAGAACTTTTTGTGCTACAGGATGCAAATGTATGTTTGAAAAAGCTAGCCTTTGCTTTCCTAACTGCCTGTGTATAATGGTTTCTAACTTCCCTGAAACATTGCATATCGAGGGGGCTATTCAATGCTAATGCAGTACGCCACAGGATGTTTTTGTGCTGATCAGGGGTAGTCAGGTCTTGAGTGAACCAAGGGCTATATCTATTCCTGGTTCAAAAAATGTCGAATGGGGCATGCTTATTTAAGATGGTGAGGAAAGCACTTTTAAAGAATAACCAGGCATCCTCCATTGACAGAATGAGGTCAATATCCTTCCATGATACCCGGGCCAGGTCGATTAGAAAGGCCTGCTCGCTGAAGTGTTTTAGGGAGCGTTTGACAGTGATGAGGGGTGGTCGTTTGACCACAGACCCATTACGGATGCAGGCAATGAGGCAGTGATCACTGAGATCCTGGTTGAAGACAGCAGAGGTGTATTGGAGGGCAGGTCGGTTAGGATGATACCTATGAGGGTGCCCGCGTTTTCACAGATTTGCCTCACTAGCGTCAAAGCTATAGAGTTCTTATACTTCTCACCTGAGCTAGCTATTAGCCTCTTGTCTTTTTACTTGGCTAGCTCACACCTATTCCGAGCCTCACTGGCTATCTCGTTGCTTTTTAAAACAGGCATCTCTTTATTAGCAAGCCTTCTTCTTTATGGCCACTGCTACCCCATCCCAGGGAGAGTCATGTCCAGCACTTGAAATCACACGTTCTTGTGTTTGCAGGTCCATGATTGCGGGGAACGATTTGCACTGTCTATCCATCAACTGCTTGGGAAGGGAACACTCAACATCCCTGAGTACTGTGAATAGTGGCGGTTCTAGCTTGTATGGCTCCCCCCCAACTTGTAGTATATAAATACAAATAAAGAAGTTAATACCATTTTTACACTATTACCCTATTGCTAACAAATACACACAAATAAAACAAAATTATTCAAATCCTATATCACACAAATACACCAATAAAATAACACACTTATAAAGAAGAGAACCTGATTATTAAACTATTGCACTTCAAACAAGACACACATATACTGAATTGCACAACTAATTGCATTACTAATTGCATTAGTACTGTACAAAGTTAGAGGTGCGCTATTTGATAGATTCCCCCACTCCCCCTACCTCGGGCTTCCAGTGGGGAGACCTGAGGTCAACCTACCCCCGCCCCCTCCCCGTCTCGTACTTCTGAGTGGGAGACCTTTCCAAGGTTTTCCTTTATTTGTACTATTTTCTACATTTTAGAATAATAGCGAAGACATCAAACTATGAAATAACACATATGGAATCACGTATTAACCAAAAAAGTGTTAAACAAATCAAAATATATTTTATAGCCACCCTTAGTGGGGTAGTCACCTGGAATGCATTTCAATTAACTCTACAGGATCGGTGGGTTCCCCACGGGACGGTTGAGCTAATATAGGCTAATGCGGTTAGCATGAGGTTGTATGTAACAAGAACATTTCCCAGGACATAGACATATCTGATATTGGCAGAAAGCTTAAATTCTTGTTAATCTAACTGCACTATCCAATTTACAGTAGCTATTATAGTGAAATAATACCATTATATTGTTTGAGGAGAGTGCACAGTTATGAACATGAAAAGTTATTAAATAAACCAATTAGGCACATTTGGGCAGTCTTGATACAACATTTTGAACAGAAATACAATGGTTCATTGGATCAGTCTAAAACTTTGCACATACACTGCTGCCATCTAGTTGCCAAAATCTAAAATGCAGCTGGGCTGAAATAATACATTATGGCATTTATCTTGCATTTCAAAGATGATGGGACAATTATTATTTATTTAAACGCAAAGTTTTTTCTTTGTATTATCTTTTACCAGATCTAATATGTTATATTATCCTACATTAATTTCACATTTCCACAAATATCCAAGTGTTTCCTTTCAAATGGTATCAAGAATATGCATATCCTTGCTTCAGGTCCCCTTGCTACAGGCAGTTATATTTGGGTATGTCATTTTAGACAAAAATTGAGGGGGGTGGAGTCTTGTTAAAAGTAATTTGTGGAATGTCTTTCCTTCTTAATGCGTTTGAGCCAATCACTTGTGTTGTGACAAGGTAGGGGTGGTATGCAGAAGATATCCCTATTTGGTAAAAGACCAAATCCATATTATGGTAAGAACAGCAAAGAGAAACAACAGTCCATTATTACTTCAAGACATGAAGGTCGGTCAATACAGAACATTTCAAGAACTTTGAAAGTTTATTCAAGTGCAGTCGCAAAAACCATGAATGAAGTGATGAAACAGGCTCTCATGAGGACCGGCACAAGAAAGGAAGAACCGCCTCCCGGGAAGACCCGCCTCCCGGGTGGTGCAGTGGTCTAAGCTGTGCCATCAGCCTGTCTAAGCTGTGCCCAGACTCTGGGTTCGAGCCCAGGCTCTGTCGCAGCTGGCCGCGACAGAGCCTGGGGGCGTGGGGCGACGCACAATTGGCCTAGCGTCGTCCGGGTTAGGGAGGGTTTGGCCGGTAGGGAAATCCTTGTCTCATCGCGCACCAGCGACTCCTGTGGTGGACCGCTGTGTTTCGGAGGACGCATGGCTCTCAACCTTCGTCTCTCCTGAGCCCGTACGGGAGTTGTAGCGATGAGACAAGACAGTAACTACTAACAATTGGATACCATGAAATTGGGGAGAAAAAGGGGGTAAAAAAACAGGAAAAAAAGAAAGGAAGACCCAGAGATACCTCTGCTGCAGAGGATAAGTTCCTTAGAGTTGACTGCACCTCAGATTGCAGCCCAAATAAATGCTTCAGAGTTCCAGTAACAGACACATCTCAACATCAACTGTTCAGAGGAGACTGTGATTCAGGCCTTCATGGTTGAATTGCTGCAAAAAAAACACTACTAAAGGACACCAATAAGAAGAAGAGACTTGCTTGGGCCAAGAAACACGAGCAATGGACATTAGACCGGTGGAAATCTGTCCTTTGGTATGATGAGTACAAATTTTTGATTTTTGGTTCCAACCCCTGTGTCTTTGTGAGACGCAGAGTAGGTGAAAGGGTTATCTCCACATGTGCAGTTTTCACTGTGAAGCATGAAGGTGATGGTGTGGGGGTTGAATTCAAGGCATACTTAACCAGCATGACTACCACAGCATTTTGCAGCGTTACCCCATTCCATCGCCACCCCATCTGGTTTGCGCCCAGTGGGACTCACCTGCTTGGTAGTTCGACTGCCAAGAAGGAGAGTGCTGGTGCTCCATCAGATGACCTGGCCTCCACAATCAACCGACCTCAACCCAATTGAGATGGTTTGGGATAAGTTGGACCGCAGAGTGAAGGAAAAGCAACCAACAAGTACTCAGCATATGTGGGAACCCCTTCAAGACGGTTGGAAAAGCATTCCTCTCGAAGCTAGTTGAGAGAATGCCAAGAGTGTGCAAAGCTCTCATTAAGGTAAAGGGTGGCTACTTTGAAGAATCTAAAATATATTTTGATTTGTTGAACACTTATTTGGTTACGACATGATTCCATGTGTGTTATTTAGTAGTTTGGAAGTCTTCACTATTATTCTACAATGTAGAAAATATTAAAAATAGAGAAAAACCCTTAAATGAATAGGTGTGTCCAAACTTTTGACTGGTACTGACCTCATACACCTGCACATTGACTCGGTACCGTACTCCTTGTAAATAGCCATGTTATTGTTATTTTATTGTGTTACTATATCCTTAGTTTTTTCTCATTTGTTTTTTATTTATTTTACTTTTTTTGAAATGTTTTAACTCTGCATTGTTGGGAAAGTAATCATAAGTAAGCAGTTCATGGTAAAGTCTACACCTATTGTATTCGGCACATGTGACAAATTAAATTTGATTTGATTTGATCTACAGTGAAGGGACTCTGAAAGCAATTATCAGCCAGAATGATGACGGATGCAACCTGTAGTTGTCATTAATCTAGTCTGTCCACGCAAATCAGTCAGGTCACCACAGGTCAATATGCCATCCCTTTGTACTGACACTGCTGAAATGGCACCACCAATCATCCATCAGCTGTCAGATGCTGAAGTTGAGGTCACAGCCAGTCCATGTCAAAGGAGAGGCCACTTCACGTCTCCTCGTCTGCTTTCACTGTGGACAGTCAGTCTGGTGACACTGTTCTGTGGGACCACTCATCTAGAGGTCTAGAGCTACTCTGTGATGGACTGGCCAGTGAGAGGGTCTCGGATGACCTCTTCAACATCTGTATCCCTTTGTCACCTGAGTGGGACACCTACTCCTGTTGCACCAGGGAAGCCAGACGTATCTTGAAACCTGTCAGGTGAGTTAACAAGCGGGCCCAAGCTTTGTGTGGACACTGTGATGTGGCCTGGTGTCACGGGTGACAATGTTTCCTCTCAGGTTGCTCTCTGAGAGCCATTCATCCCTGCTCAGAAGCATGCACTGACACTTTGTCCACCACAATGATAGTGCAAGAGAAGTGTGATTTTGCTTTGCCAAGCATTTTCAACTTGACAATTGTTTTGGCCTGGATGTAAACATAACTAAATCCTAAACCAAACTTTCACTTCCAAATTATCAACTATTATGTTAAATCTCTCAATACCATTATCAATATTCAAAAATCCAATTACAAAATTGCAAATTATGGATGTGAACTCCAGGGATGGGTTCAGCACTATTGAATTTAACATTCTTTTGACTAAGTAGAAGAGTTGAAGAGTTGGACCCACTGAGTAAAGAGATTAATGTATGTGACTCCTATTGACACATCTCTCTATAGAGTACCTTAAAGGAAACCTTTCAACATGTCCTAACAGCGATATCCAGACTGCATTGCCATGCAAAAAAGTCAAGATGATGTATGGTTGAGCCAAGGTGGAAGACATTTTAGGACAAAACCTAGCTCCCCAATACAATCGTTCACATTGTTTCCCTCTCTCTCTCAGAAATGTTTCTCCATAGCTGCTTGGCTGTGCCACCTGTTGCCTTGTTAATCATCAAGATACTCATAAATCATAACATTCTGCAATTAATCAAGCTGTCAGCTCCCAGGTCAGAGGTCATGTGTGGAGAAGCCAAAGGTCATCTCTGGGGTGTGAAAGGGTCATGGTTGTGTGGCATCTCTTATTCTTGGGAGGTGTCAGGAGAGGAACCAATAGAACAAAGGAGAAATCAAAGTCCAGGGGGTGGGGGGGGAGGGGAGACAATCACACCAGGCCCAGAGAGGAGAAGCCGGGTCCAGAGCACAAAGCCAGTCAAATTGACCTGTCATTACATCAAGAGAGCCAGACTGCAACACTATCACACTCCACCATACCCTTTCAAATGACAGAGTTCCCGCAACCTACCAGCTTCCCACAGCACTCTATTTGCATAATTAACAAGTCATTTCTCTTCGTTCATAGGACGTTCATTCATTTGTCGAAGACTTCAGATGAATTGGCAGACGGTATATCAAGCATCTTCAATAGCAAAAAGAGCACCATCTAGAATCTGATTTTAATAACTAGAAATCCCACCAATTAAGGTCTACCAATAAATAAAATATGTACAATCAAATTTTTTCAAAATTGTACAAAGCCAATTGTGATAGGTCCCAGGTTCAAATCCTGGACAAGCCTTCAAATAAACCATTTTACTTAGTACTGGCCATTTGGCCACAACAATTGCATTGTGAATGTGTGCTTGCTTGCATGTGTAAATGTGTATTGTTGTGGCTACAGCCTCAGTCTGAAACACTTTAGGTTGACTTACCTACCACCATTTCACCCCTGGCAGACTGAACTGTTATCTGGCACAGACACATAAATGGGAATGTGGGTTTGCAGATGGTGGCTTTGGCATGGCTGTCAGTGAAATTAGCCCACATCAGAAATCCAGCATGCCGTTTTGCAAAACTGGCACTTTCCTGGCTCCAGTAACATTGTTGGGTGAAGGCCTGTCTGTCGCCGAGCAGAGTTCAGGAAGAGGCCCTGAGATGCACTGTTACCACAGATTCTCAGAGCTGCAGCCAGGCCTGAAACTACCTGTGTTTTCCATGCTCAAATCCTCATCAACAGACATTATTGGACCAGCCCTGGCCAAGTCATAGGGGTCCAACAGCACCCACGCAGGTGTGAGGTCTATAACGAACCAGCGGGTTGTAACGAGAGCCCTGCAGACTACATGAAGGCAGCTGATATAAGTGTTCTTAAAATTCAATTCAAATGTTTTTCAACACATTTGAGGTGCAATAGTGTGTTAATGTGAATTCATACAGTTTGTGTGAAGGCATCATTCCATACACAGAAAATAGCTCCTAGAAAATATTTATCTTTTGAACCACCTTCACTTTCCCAAAATGTTGCTATTGTCAAGGCATAGCTTCTGGAAGTCATTTTTTATTTCTTATTTCTTCCCTACAAAAATGTTATCGGAATGCATAATTCAGAATACCTCCCTACAATCAATAGCCCTCATTCCAACTACAGTCTGTTTTTCTAAAACAATAGAATTTGTCAGTGTATGCCAATGCCAGGTTTTTATGCAAGGCCTCTGGAAAGCAAAGTACATTAAGTCTGATATTCCCGTTCCACTCTTAGTGTGAGAGGTCATTCATAGATGATAATTATAACATCCATAAAATCTCAATCTTAACGTACTATACATCAAGGCTGAACCTTAGCCAGCTCAGCACATCAATCAATCTGCACTTTGTCATTGCATTAGCAAGCCTGAATGACATTTAAGTCCTACAAATGTTGTTGTTAGCCTTTCAGTGCCTACTTACTTACTTCCCCTTAACTGCCATGTGATTTAGTCATTGATTGGCAAGCATTTAGAAGTCTAGTTATGCAAAGGTTGCTGGGGGAAAAAAATCACAATGCATTTACAACTATTTAGGGTAAATTGTGAGTAACACTTTTTTATTTCAATGACATTATTAAGCTACTGCAACAAACTTTACATGACAGACTTAGCAAAAACCATACATTTTAAAAGTCATATTTTTTGTTTGTGTATACGGTGTATTTTATAAAAAGATAAAGGGTTCTAGAACTAGGACCACTTTACACCTTGAAACCACATAACGAGTTTATGCACCAGTGCCAATAGCGCCTGTTTAACAGTTTGATTAAATGCTTTAATCAATCACTATCCCAGTCTGTGTATTAATCACTTTATCAAGCAGTTGATGCATTGCTGCTTTTAATGGACTTCATTTATTTTGATTTCGCCCCTCTTCATCTTATCGGAGGGGCTCTCTGAATCTGGACAGATAAAAGAGGGATGCAAGGATGTCTGGGGGTAGTGGTTAGAACACAGGCTGGAGCCCACTCGCTTAACTTCATTACCATCGCAGTCCACAGACTTAACCAATTTATTAGTGGCAATATGTGCCCTGAGCGATTGCTAGGTAAACCACACAGCTTAGCTCAGATAAACAGGCGGCCATTCGTTTGTCTTCTCACCTGACACAGTGGTGATATATGATCCTAATAAGATTAATATCCCCTCGTTTTATTCCTGCTCTGTCCCCGTGGGCTGCTTTTAATGTTCCTCCTTACTGATCTCAGTCTGTTGCTCAGATGTTGTGTGGAGCGAAAAGCTTTTGAAATATATATACAATTCTGCTACAATACATTTTGCTGATGTGGCGCGAGATATGGGCATTTCTGTGTTTTAACAATGACACAAAAATCTGATATGGTCAGAGAACCAATGAGGTTTGATAATGGAATAACTAAAAGAGGCAGCCCAAACAAACCACTTTATTGTTAGAGCTGAAAAATAAACCTGATCGTCTTCTTCTTTTTTTTACCCCTTTAGTGGGATTGAATTTTTTTTAAATGTGAAAGCCTCCCTTAGAATTTCATTGAGGTAATTCTTTTTCATTTTATAAAGCTTTAAAGTAGTCCTTGAACTTGCCATGTTCTGTTCAGAAATGGCCACAATTAGCAAACAATCCATCCCCTTTTAAGCCTGCCCCCCCCCACCCCACCTACCAAACCACACATTCCCCCTTAACACCATACAGATCCACCCTCAGACCCTCTGTCCCATCCATATTTCCCTCAGTCTGCCCTTCTGCTTTTCCTCATCTCTCCGTTGTGTGCTAAAAAGCTATTGTCTGCGTCATCTGAAACTCTGCTCGCTCTTATAGACAACAGTAGAAAAAAAACAGAGTGCACAGGTTTGGAACACTGAATAGAAAATTGCACTTAAGTGGTCTTCTTTTGCCCATCACCCCTAGCCTCCACCCCTCCTCCTCATGAGAAGAGCTGCAGGGGTGGGCTGCAAGGGGACGCCAGCAGGGCAATGGCAAACTTGAAAACAGCCAACATTTGCAGCACTCTCGAAAAACAAGCATTTCACACCTGAAGCCTTTCATGCAGGGCCTTGAGGCATCCTCTTTAAGGCTTTTAATTGGCTATTGCTTCAGAGCTCGTTGAGCGCACCCATTACAGAGAGGCGACAAGCAGCCAAGTATGTCGAATGAAAAGGGTCCTTCTCCCAGATGGGCCCAGTGGCATTAAAACTGCTAGATCACTTCTTGCTGTAGTAGTTCAGATGTATACACAACATCGCCTAATACTTCATTTAAACAGGGAAGTTGGGATAAGTGGGAGAGGCAGGAGTGTGATGTCTGTATGAAAAGGTTTCAAAAGGTTTTGTGTGAGGTAGTTACAGTATATTTGTCACACCCTTGTGAAATCTAAAGACAGCATGTGTAGACAAACTGCTGTATTGCCATCAGAGTTAGGAGGTAGTGACAGCTAACATGATGCTCTACGTGAGATCCACTATGAGACTTACGGAGGTGGGCTGAGTGAAAGGTGTAAGAGATGACACTGTTACACAGATGCATTTGTTTACGAATGCTAGCACTGAAAAACATTGCCTTCACTTATTGTTCTCAGGCTGACTGATAACTGTTTAAAGACACATTGCCTACCCAGATAACATCAAAAGCTTTAAATAATGATGTCTGTAACTAGTCTTTCTCTACACTTGTTCCCTGTAATCTTAGCTCTAGGATGTATGTTCCACTTTTGTTAAGCAGCTCTACCTTCAAGATATGCACTTTTATCCTCTCCTCTGCCATCTGCCTCTGAAGTTTCACCCATACCCGCCTGAGGCACTACGAACCTTGGATGGCATTGTTTTTAGGGCACGCTGACTCCACGGACGGCCTTGGGGGAACCAGAGAAAGTAGGTGCTAACTCTCTGGGCTGCTGATGAGGAAGGGATTGGCAGTGAGCTGGGTTGGGGCTCATGGGAAATCTGGCGTGCAAACTAATTATGTTGTGCTGCCAAACTGCCTTTGATTACTAAATGGGGAGGGGGCAGGGGTGGAGCTTAACATTTATTAATTTCCTATTTATTTTATTTTAAAGAAAATAAAGCGGTTCAAATTAGGGTTATTTTGTAAGAACACCCCGTTTTATTGTAAAGTAATTTCTTCTTTGGAGATCCATTGATACGTGTTTTCAGTTGATAATGTAACCACTAAAATGAGTGGATTTCTAATGTTAAAAAAATAACACCCACCATTTGTGAAAATATGTCAGTTTTCTAATCTCACATTTTCTAAAATGTCCATCCTCAAGTCACAAACTATCTGGCTGCTCCTCTAAATCAGGACTGTATGACAGCAAATATCTAATTATTATTTCTATGTTTCCCCACCTGCCACTCACACTTTTGGGGAATGAGGCTTAAAACAGGTTACCTCACAAATGATCTGCTTTATTTGTATCAACACCTCAGCTGGTGGCACAGACGGCCCCTGGAGGTAAGCAATCCATTAGAGGTATAGGATGCTTGTCCATTTTCTCAATAATGGAGCACAATACAATTTAAAACAAAAAGACCTGAGTGAAATACCTATTCCGAAGTATTTTTTATATTATAATGAATTCTATTTGAAGTATTTTAGATCAAGTAAGTCTTTGTTTTACAAGGAATAAGTTATTTGACTCTTGACGTTTCAAAAATGTATATATACTGTATACTGTGTGAGTTTGGGAATTCATTAATAACATATATCAATATTTAATGCCCAAATAGTTTTTTAAACCTAAGTCATAATATAATTATAATTTTCAGTGGTCGGTGTGGCTTTGTGGGACTCCTGCAGTCAAATGACCTAGTATCCTCAAGAGTGGAATGTTATTAATATTTTTCATAATTTCATAATTAATCAACATTATCTAAAAAAACGCAGAAAATCTGGTGTTTCTATTTCAAACTGTGTTGTTATATTTTAGTCTTCTTTGAAGTATATACAGTGTAATATCTGACATTGTACAGGTGTGATCTTTTTTTAAGACCATAACCATGTGTGTGAGGTGTATAATTTTGTTTCAAAGTAGATTTATTTAAGACTATCAAGATACACTCTGTGTCACCCTGATGCAGCCCACTGCAGTAAAAGGTTATAAGAAAGTACAATACACTGTAGAGAAACAGTGTTATAGATTTGGTCACCAATTGTCTGATTGCATACTCAAATAACTGATATAAAAAGACATTATAGCTTGCATAAAGAATACATAAATAATGTCATTCAACAACTTGTTTTCTAAATATTATTTGAATGTAGTTGAAGCATATGCAATCAAACCTGGAACAAAGGATAATAGGCGATACACTGAGGGTAGATGCTGCTTCTCCATTTAGCCCAAATATATTTAAAGACACAGGTGGAAGGTTGCAATAAAAGGTAGCACGGATGATTATAATGGGAGATACATCTTCTATGTCCCCTGCATTCTTTGTATTACATTATGTCTCATTATATGTAAACGTGCCTAGCAGATGTCTCCATGCGTTGTGACTTACATTTATATTTTAGCACATCATCCATTTACGCAGTGCTACATGTCACCTGTTCAGATTAAACACATTTTGTTAAGGGTACAACGGCAGAGTATGGCAGCATCCCTTCTTACAACAACCTCATCTCTCTCTCTGGACTTATTCCCAGCATTTCAAGGTTTAAAAGAATGGATCTGCTTTTTTAAGGGAATTGGAGGCACAGTCATGGATCTAAATGTGTGGGAAGGGATACAGGTAACATCAGTCATTGACATAGAGACACATGATATCAGACACAGAATAGATCACTGGCTGTGTGGTATACTGTACATACCCTTCCAGAGACCTCATCCTTCTTTAAAGGGGCAGACTGGTTGTGGTTAGGGAACTGAACTTGGGACTAGAGGGCTGCAGGTTAAATCTCTCCAGTGAGACACTGAGCAAGGTACTTAACCTGAGCTGCTTCAATGAACATCCCGCTTAATAAATAGATGGCATGTAAAATGTCACCACTGCATGCTGAAGTAGCAATGCTCTGGCAACATAAAAAGACACGAACTGTAAACTACAGCTTATGGTTCATATTGCAGTATGTAATAGCAAGGTATTCTGTTACAAAGAGTCAATTTGAGTGTGTAGAATATTGTTCATAGAAAGATGTGTAACATTAGTCGAAATAGGCCAAATGATGTAAACTCTCAGCTTGCTGGATGCATGCTCAGAGCCCTTAGGGCAAGGCATAGGGGTCTATGTCTGCCCTCTTTTCGGCACCTCAGTTCTCCAGTTTCTGTCGCAGGTTATAAAGCAAGGAGAAAAAATCAATAAACCAACAAGACAGTGAGTCTCAATGGATTTCACTCCGGATTAGGTGTTGCGTTGAAAAAAGCGGTGGAGAATGCAATGGCGAGATTGCATTATGACATTATTATCAAAATCCACATTGATTATTGAAGTACAAAAATAAAGGGTAATCCTACAAGTAGTAATTGAACCTAAATCCAAAGGCTCACTGTTCGTCCAGCAATGATAGCCAATGACATGACATTAACCAATGAGACAGGGGCCACTGGTTTAAGTGATCTGGCAGGCGGCATGATGCCCTCCCTGTCAGGATCGATCAGTCTTGCTGAAACTAAGAGCAAGTCTGTAAATTGGTCATAATGTTGTGTTTCATCCTGAGTCTCCAACACACATTGACTGGAGGCTGGTGTCCTTCATCCCGCTGGGTCCCTGCCCTCCCCTCCTTTCATTCTGTGCACACGGCTGATCTCCGCTCTCTGAGGGGAGGGAGCCAGTATGCCAGGGGCCAGGCAGCACCCACAACCTCTCATGGCTCACATCGCACCGTTGCAGGGAGCACAAAACAAGAGACAGGCACTAACACTGGGGTCCCCTTCAACATTCTCTCACTGCATAAAAACATTGTCCAACAATGATCAATGTAGAATGCCAAGCCATTTCACTAACAAATCCATTTTTATTCTAGTTTTTTATGCTTTTTAGACGTATACATAGACAGAACATAATTGACAGTAATAAAACATATATACAGCAACAAGTACAGAAACTAAATCCCCCTGTTACATTTAGACATATACATCAATCAAGTTACATTGGTACCACATCCATTTTTAAGTATGCAACGTTAGAAATTGAGAGTGGCATTGATAACCTCACAAAGAGTTGATGTGCTATTTCTCTAGACTTACAGTATAGGGGTGGCCTCTGTCTCCAGTACATTAATGGGACAGACTTGAAAGGCCCTAAAAACCACCCTCTCTGCCCCTTTCCCACTCTGTTGGAAAGTAATCTGCTTACATCATTAGGCTAAGCTTGCTAAAACTAATTACCAGATGTTGTGTTCCTTTTTCTCTCCTCTTTTTGGTCAGCTGTTAAATACCCGCCATCATTTTCTCTCACTAGCGCCCCCTCATTCTGTGGCAACTCTACACAATAAAGCCATTTGGAAATAACAACAATTGAAAAAAGAAAACTCCCTCCCGCTATTCAGAAGACCTATCATGTGCTGTTCACCTCCCTCCTCTTTCAAACTATGCGGTCATGTAGGGGCTAATAACCTGAACTGAGAAAAAGAAAATACCTGAAAAAAAATGAAAGCAGGATGAACCGAGGCAATTGAGGTCCACCAGTCGCATTTGCACTTGGTAGGGATTTTTGAGGGCCTATTTTAGCTTATCACATTATTACCCATTTAGAGATAAAGAAGTGTCCCAGTGCTTATTATGGCTACTGTAGCATGCTGAGTGTACAAACACATATTTCAATCCTCCTCTATAATTCTGAGTACTGGTGTGCCACAGCACACAGAGAAGAGTTAAACAAATCCTCAACCAAATCCTGGCCATGAAGATTTATGTCACTCAAAAGTCTGGATTTAAAGGTTGTCTTTGTGATGTGTATTTGTGTCAAAGGATGTTTTATTTCCACAGTTGTGTCATTGTCGTTTCCTGTTCTTTAAGTGCTAATGTACAGTAAATTCCCTGACGAGCTAAACAGTATATTTGCTGTGACTCATGTTTGGTTTCCCTCAGCAAAGGACAGATTTCTTTGTTTTGCAATTTACAGCAAGAAAGTGAGACAATATTATACCACAACCACCACTACCAATAATAATAATAATAATGACAATAATAATAATAACAATAATAATAATAATAATAAAATAATAATAATAACAACAATACTAATGTTGTTGTACATTAAGCCAAATTATGTGTCATACCTTTGTTATATTGTCTCTAGTCTAAACTGTTATTATATTCAATTGTACTATTTAATTTGACAGAACATTTCTGTTTGGAGTTTTGACATTTGAAAATAACTATTATAAGACACTTTTGCGATGAACTCAGATATAAAACACTGCTACATATATGACCGTTGAATCCACATCACCCTCACACTATAGTTGTAGTAAATAAAGGCATGCCTTTCCAAATAACATCACAGTGCTTTCTTTACAGGAGTAATGCTGATGGTGAGCTGCAAAAAAAGCATTCTTAAAAACAAAACAATTGATTTAAGATTGTATTTTACTTTTAATGAAACTCCATACAACTGAACATAAATGCTGTTTGTCCTACCCTTACCAGCATTTATAAAATGGTGACCTCAATAAACAAAGAATGAAAACATAGACATATACTTTCTTTTTTTAACACTAGCTTGTGTATTTCCCTCGTATCAACAGTCTGGCAGCGATTGTGATTCATAGCAGTCATTTAAGTGATAATGCACTCATTCACTACACTAACAAACACGTACCTCCTGGTTATCTGTGTGGCACAGTCGGTCCTGAAGCAAGCCGCTGAACAGGAGGCAGAAACTCAAGATGGTGTTGATTGATAAATTGACAGGTTAATTTTCGTGTGGATAATGAGAGTAAGAGCCAGAAAGACGGTAGAGCAAGTCTCTGGCCCTTTGCTCTAGCTTGCATGCAGTGCCATCTATCTATTGCTGCCAGTACAGCAAGCAGAAACAGGTACGCACTATGTCAAGCAGTTTTGACTATCTAGGTTAAACTTGTATTCAACATCCTATCTTTAGTTTGCTGGCATTTTCTCTGCCATTTCCTATTATTATCACATGCCACTTTATTCCTTTTGCGTAAAATAAAATAATTAAAATATATATATACATTTCAGTGGGGATTAAGTTACTATATTACTTGTGTCTACTATACCAAGTGATATTGCAAACAATTGTAAAACCACATAGGACAACATACATTATGAGGTCCACTGTATTGGTTCCTTATTGCATGGTTTACTCTGAAGTCAATGAAATAAGAATAAGAAGACCTTCTGGTAAAAGCAAGTTTCCGATTAAAAACTTAGGGGTTACACACCGTAAGGATATGTGTCCTGCAGTAAAATATGTACATGGCCATATAAAACAGACATTACGCTATACTATATTATTTGTTTTCACTTTACATTGTATTATTTCTGAAGTTTGTAATAAACAATTATCCTTGCTGACTGTAAAATATAAATAAAAATTATCACAACCTCCAGACAGATGCAGAACTTATTATAAACTTCAAGTTGTGTATCTAAAAAAAAGTATTTACAAAAATCTATTCACATTATTTGAATCACGTCTACATGCACATGTTCATGGTATAGCATTAGGCTACATACTTATGACTGGTGTCACTTCTCATCTCACTTTTTGATTTGAGTAGATACAGTAATGAAAGATTGCAGACGAGATTTCCAATGATCGATTTGACAACATTATCCACAGTAGTACTGGATTTGATTTGTATACGAATATCAGTTTTTACTAGTTGCAATTAGCACAATCTTACTTATATGAGTGTTTTTACAAAGTAGGCAGAATTCCAGCATAGAGCTTAATTAGGGGGCAAATTCTTGGAATGGAAGAAAGGGTTTTGCTAGGGGTTAGAAAGGTTGCTAAATCTGACACACATGTTTCTGCTGCTTGTCACTGCAATGTGTCCAGTCTACAAGCCCCTCTAATTAACTCTCTGCTAACATTATTCTGGAGCACTCCCTATATGAATCAGCATTCAACATCATGCTAATCATCTGTCACTTTTTATAGTCGCAAAGCCAATGTCCTTCATTTATAACTCTGATAACTAATAATGCACTTTTGGGGTGCCTGTATATGCCTAACCCTGTAGGATGATGCAAAAGGTTTGAAAAGATTACGGGTTGATCTGAATTCATAGAGTTACATGTTTTTCCTTAATAATGAAAATAACAGTTTTCTTTATTACATATTATGTATGAATAATTTTCCTTTAAAACTTAAATGATACATGCATATTTTTTGCACAACAATTCTGGAATTCAAAATCTGAATTATAGTAATAAACAACTTTTTATCAACTGCAGTACAAAACTCTATCAAAATTGGTGCTAGTGTGGTCATGGGCTATGACAAGTAATGCTTGAAAAGGTAAAGAAATCTGACCCAATTAAAGTACTTCTCTGGAGCGTGTTTGTTGTACAGCTCCAAGGATATCCTGATCCCATTGGGTTTGTCTGAATTGAATTTGCTGGCTTGTAGTTCCGGTTGTATCTCCCTATAGTAAAGCAGTTGGCAGGGAAACTACAGTTTAAAACTCACAATTGTGAAGTTGCTGGCTCGTTAGCTATGCTATAAATCTGTAATCTTTCGAACAAAACATCATATGTCATCTTGTTTTTCTTTACTTCACTCTACATGACATATCTCTACTAAATACTGATTTATTTTCCCATTTTATATATGACATTTTGTATGGTTGAGAGTAAGTTTGCAAAAGTGTTAAATGAGAAGCAATATACTGCAATACATGTCTATAACTCGTTTGTTGCTTATATCATATCAATATGGAAAAATGCAAATAATTCAAACATGAAATGTTTTATATAAAGACTTTCCTTTAATTTGGTCCTTTGTTTAATTGTCTTCCTATGAAGCATCATCTGGTACCCAAAGGGGAAATACAGGCATCTGAACAATTTGGCATGATTACAAAGTGCAGCTAGCTACCTGCTTAGCTTCTGTATTCACACAGACACCGGCCCTGTCTTGTAGGAACAGTGTGTGTTCATATAACAATGGAAGTCTCCCCTGAGTGGGAGTCTCACTGGGTCCACAAAATAGGATGCACTCAAACCTTCTTTTCACAAAACTTTATAAAACACAGCAAATGCTTTGTTGTTTGTTGTAAACATGTAGACAAGGTGGCAATAAAATATAATTATTTTTTTTGTATCTCTTTCCAAAGGTTTGAACCCCCACAATAGTACTCAACGATAGATATAAATAAATGGCAGAAGCCTAACCTTAACTATGTGGCAGACTGGGATGGGGCTGAAGTGGGAGAAATCATTGACCCTACACTTTGGCTGACAGCTACAACACTGTGCCATACATGCGGAGTGTCAAAGCATTGATGTCAAGACACCTCTAGGAAGCTGATGACCCACTTCATCCTAATGTAGCTACCATGACTTCAACTTCTAACATCGGTTGAGTTCCTATCAAGAGCTCTAAAAGGATGACTTGCTAAACTGATTATTCTTCAGCTTCTAGTAGTGAAATAGCTTGTTGAAACTCAGTATTCATACAAGTCAGGTTGAACAACACAATTACATCAAGAGTTAATTAACAAAAAGAAAATAAAGAAGTTGAATGTGATGTCTAACTTTTGTAGGTTGTTACTTTGCTCTTTCACAGGAACAAACTTTCAGAGATCAAAGTGAATTTTATTTGGTTTCTGAGTACTTTGTTCCTTTGTTGCATTTTCTTACTCAACAATGCATATTCATGTCATTATACGAACATTGAATACATAATCAGATAAAGGAAACTGACAAACATTTTGAAGAAGATAAAGGAAATGGACACACACTGACACACAAATATAGAATATTATTGTCTATCTTCATATTTACAATATTTTAAAAGATCAAACTGGACTGAGAATGTCTGCTGTGAAAAGAGGGATGAGAAGGATTGTTTGAGGTGCCGCCATATTGGTGTCAATGCTCTTGTTCACCAATAACAGCATGGTAACATCTAGGGGTGCCTCACCCTCCCATTCACTCCAGCTGTACCCTGAGGTCTGACAAACAGACAGCAGAACAACGAGAGCTGTTGATGATGCTGTGGTAAAGGAAGGCTGCAGAGGACACATCGTTGGGAATTCATCCCATCCTGGCCTCCAATGCACCCAACAGCTTGATCCTGTGTCACTCTGAGGGCATGGCTTGGCACTCTCATGATTTGCTTTTGAAATCTAAACGGTTAATTGTGACAGATAAAAAGGGTTCAACCAAACAATGGGTTAAATAAAGTGGGTAAAGGGAGGGACCTTTTTAGAGAGTCAGGCTGTAAAATGAAGTACATAAAAAGCTAAAGAAAAAAATCAAGAGGGAATAATGAAATTAGGGATGGGGCGAGAGAGAAAGAGAAAGCAAGGGCTAGAGAACTTGAAGCGCTGACCCCTATCGTCCATGGTGAAAAGCAGGAGATTAGAAAGCGTTTCATGCTAATTTCCATGGAGATTTCTGTAATTTCTCCAACATTACTTCTTCCTGCTTTGATTTGTCCGTCCTGCCTGCCCCCCCACTAGTGTCGTCAGGGTGGTCCGTTTCATCATGCTGCTGCTCTCGTGGGCCCCGAGATGGCCCCTCGCTGCGCCCAGGCGTCGTGAGATTACTGAAGCGGCGCTGACATCTCTATCAACTTGCGTCACCACTGTGCCCTCTCCCAACACCCCCCAGCCTATCCCCCATCTCACCTCACCCACCACCCACCCTCACCACAAACTCTCACAGATCTGTCAGATGATGGCTTCATTGGTTCACGTTGCTCCCTGCAAACTCCCACCAGTCTCTTTGCACTACCCCCATCCCATCATTTATTCCCTCCCAGAACCCCCCCCCCCCCCCCCCACACACACACACACACCACAAGAATAATCTTCTCCCCTCTTTTCATTGCAGAATGTTTCACCTTTTGCTATTCCTCGCCTCCTCTCTCTTTCTGCCTCAGCCTGGTTTGTGCTTCTCCCTGCCACATCAAAGAGAACCAGGGGTCATGGAGCCACAGGCATGGAATATAAATGCAACCAACTGCGTGGCAGTATGGAAAATCAATCCTCTAAAGATAGCTCCATCCACTTCATGAACCCATCATCATCCTCCATCACATATAGTATGATATAGGAATAGTTTGTGATGCCATACTCTAAATGGGTTATTGTGCATGGGATTATGTGTTATTGGGAAATGTTTGTTGTCCATCCATAAAAAAAAATGGAGTTCAGAGTTTGTTAGCATTAATCTGCATACTTGGTGCATATTTGAAAATAAGTATTAACTAGACTAGACTATGTAAGTGAATTATTGAGAAATACGCACATACTGTACGTAGACTGAGGAGACCAACACTGCGAATGCTATTCTCAAACAAAGACGTTCTAGCAATATGTTCTTCTCAAAGGGTAATAAAGATAGAAGTGTAAATAATCTAAGTATAGATGTATATGAGAAATGCAATGTAAAAAAGTGTTAGCATTGAGAGAGGAATGTGATAAGCAAAAGAGACAACTTCTCTATTCATCCAACAAAAGCTTCAATCTCACATGGGGGTGGGGGCATTGTGTTGATTCTGGAATCCTGGGAAAAATGTCAGACAGTTTATTGAGCAAAACACTGCAGCAGAAATATGTAAACAGACTTTGTTGGAAGCCCTCTACCAAAGACCTGCCAACAGAGAGTACTAGTCATGCTTCCCAATGTACGTCACTATAATGCTCCACTTTGACTTGAAAATACCTGTGAAATATGCTTGTATCTTTTACCCAGTCAGATTGACTCCTTGGATATTGATGAGAACATCCTGGGTATGATTTACTCTAGGAGAAATGTCTAAGCAACATTCCATGCAACAACCATATTGTACTGAAGACACCAAAGCTGGGTGAAAACAACTCTCGTGATTGATGAATCCTTATTCACTGCTGAGTGATGAGCAATACATGTCATGATGAAAATATGGCTTTCACCAGTTTTCAGGCATTCCTGTTTAGGATAGCATGTGATAGTGTGGGGGCCATTGGCTCCAGTTGCTTAGTGTAAGCATCAGATGAACGCTCTGCCGGAAGATGTCAATGTCTCCATTAATGGCAGGCCTGCCACACAGGCAGTGCTTGAATGCCACAGGGTTTTGTGGAGAGTGATGGGGGGTTGTAAATGTTAACTCTCACTGGCTGGTTGTCCCAGCCTGGTGGTTACATAGCCTGGCAACACCTATAAGGAATATAAGACAACATTTTAAGTGAACATGTGTCACGCCCTGACCTTAGAGATCTTTTTTATGTCTCTATTTTGGTTTGGTCAGGGCGTAAGTTGGGGTGGGCATTCTATGTTTTGTGTTCTATGTTTTCTATTTCTGTGTGTTTGGCCGCTGTCATTCGTTGTCTCTGATTGAGAACCATACTTAGGTAGCCTTTTCCCACCTGTGTTTTGTGGGTAGTTGTTTTTGTGTCTGCACCAGACAGAACTGTTTCGGTTTCGTTCATTCACTTTGTTAATGCACGTACCACGCTGCACCTTGGTCCTCTCCTTCCAACAGCCGTTACAACATGGGCAGCTGTATTTGTTTAACCATACCACCACATTGGTTATAGAGTAGTAGGTTTTTAAAAAGGAAATACTACAAAAATATCACCTAAGTGTGTGTGGGGGGAGGTCTATGTCATTGGTATTTTGAGTAAATACGTAGTTGATTAAATACATCTAATTGAATGATTATTCTGATATAAATTATATCCAAACTAGAGTGCACTTGGCTAGAATGTTTGAGTATTTTTGAGAAGCATGTTCCATGACTATGACATGAGTGATAACAGGCATTCAATCTACGGTGCATTCGGAAAGTATTCCGACCCCTTGACATTGTCCATATTTTGTTACATTACAGCCTTATTCTAAAATGGATTAAAATGACATTTTCCTAATCAATCTACACACAATACCCCAGAATGACAAAGTGAAAACAGGTTTTTAGAAGTGTTTGCATAAGTATTAAAAATAAAAACTGATTTACACAAGTATTCAGACCCTTTGCTATAATTGAATTCCGGTGCATCTTGTTTCCATTGATCATCCTTGAGATGCTTCTACAACTTGATTGGAGCCCACCTGTGGTTAATTCAATTGATTAGACATGATTTGTAAAAGCACACACCTGTCTATATGAGGTCCCACAGTTGACAGTGCATGTCAGAGCAAAAACCAAGCCATGAGGTCAAAGGAATTATCTGTAGAGCTCCAAGACAGGATTGTGTCGAGGAACAGATCTGGGGATGGGTATCAAAAAATGTCTGCAGCATTAAAGGTCCCCAAGAACACAGTGGCCTCCATCATTCTTAAATGGAAGCAGTTTGGAACCACCAAGACTCTTCCTAGCATTCAGGGGAGAAGGTCATTGGGGAGGGAGGTGACCAAGAACCCAATGGTCACTCTGACAGAGCTCCAGAGTTCCTCTGTGGAGATGGGAGAACCTTACAGAAGGACAACCATCTCTGCAGCACTTCACCAATCAGGTCTTTATAGTAGAGTGGCCAGACGGAAGCCACTCCTCAGTAAAAGGCACATTACATCCCGTTTGGAGTTTGCAAAAGGAACCTAAAGAAATGTCAGACCATGAGAAACAAGATTCTCTGGCCTGATGAAACCAAGACTGGTGGTGGCAGCATCATGCTGTGGGGATGTTTTTCAGCAGCAGGAGAGACTAGTCAGGATCGAGGGGAAAGATGAATGGAGCAAAGTACAGAGAGATCCTTGATGAAAACCTGCTCCAGAGCGCTCAGGACCTCAGACTGAGGCGAAGATTCACCTTCCAACAGGACAATGACCCTAAGCACACAGCCAAGACAACGCAGGAGTGGCTTCGGGACAAGTCTCTGAATGTCCTTGAGTGGCCGAGCCAGAGCCCGGACTTGAACCTGATTGAACATCCCTGAAAATGATGCTCCCCATCCAACCTGACAGAGCTTGAGAGGATCTGCAGAGAAGAATGGGAGAAACTCCCCAAATACAGTTGTGCTAAGCTTGTAGCGTCATACCCAAGAAGACTCAGGGCTGTAATCGCTGCCAAAGGTGCTTCAACAAAGTACTGAGTAAAGGGTCTGAATACTTATGTAAATCTGATATTATTAAACAATTTTTGAATTTGCAAACATTTATAAAAACCTGTTTTTGCTTTGTCATTATGGGGTATTGTGTTTAGATTGATGGGAGGGGGGACAATTTAATCCATTTTAGGATAAGGCTCTAATGTAACAAAATGTGGAAAAAGTCAAGGGGTCTGACTGCTTTCCGAATGCACTGTATGGCCACTTATCATGTTGTGCCACACTTGCTATGAAAAGATGACCCTTCTCCAGTGGCGTGCCTACCCCAAAAGGCTTTTCCATGGTCATAAAAACCACAATATGGAAGCTGTGTATTCAGCACAAATGTAATGCACTTAAAGGATGCCACAAGTGTGCACACCCAGCAGCACAATGAACAGGTTATGGGTTTTTCCACACTTTGATAAAGTGGACAGAGGAGTTTTTCCAGTCAGAAATGGAGCCATGATGTCTACATATCGGATGTTTAAAAAAAAAGTGCTGTAGAGTCATTTTTTCAAATTAAATCTCATCTGAATTTATGACCGTTTACCTTGAAATAATGCAAACACCAAGGATTGCCAGAGAGTCTGTATAATGACACATCAACTGTTTAAGTGGCACTGCATGTTGGAGTACCATGCCAAATGCACATTTTTATTTTTATATATACAGTGCCTTGCGAAAGTATTTGGCCCCCTTGAACTTTGCGACCTTTTGCCACATTTCAGGCTTCAAACATAAAGATATAAAACTGTATTTTTTTGTGAAGAATCAACAACAAGTGGGACACAATCATGAAGTGGAACGACATTTATTGGATATTTCAAACTTTTTTAACAAATCAAAAACTTAAAAATTGGGCGTGCTAAATTATTCAGCCCCTTTACTTTCAGTGCAGCAAACTCTCTCCAGAAGTTCAGTGAGGATCTCTGAATGATCCAATGTTGACCTAAATGACTAATGATGATAAATACAATCCACCTGTGTGTAATCAAGTCTCCGTATAAATGCACCTGCACTGTGATAGTCTCAGAGGTCCGTTAAAAGCGCAGAGAGCATCATGAAGAACAAGGAACACACCAGGCAGGTCCGAGATACTGTTGTGAAGAAGTTTAAAGCCGGATTTGGATACAAAAAGATTTCCCAAGCTTTAAACATCCCAAGGAGCACTGTGCAAGCGATAATATTGAAATGGAAGGAGTATCAGACCACTGCAAATCTACCAAGACCTGGCCGTCCCTCTAAACCTCCAGCTCATACAAGGAGAAGACTGATCAGAGATGCAGCCAAGAGGCCCATGATCACTCTGGATGAACTGCAGAGATCTACAGCTGAGGTGGGAGACTCTGTCCATAGGACAACAATCAGTCGTATATTGCACAAATCTGGCCTTTATGGAAGAGTGGCAAGAAGAAAGCCATTTCTTAAAGATATCCATAAAAAGTGTCGTTTAAAGTTTGCCACAAGCCACCTGGGAGACACACCAAACATGTGGAAGAAGGTGCTCTGGTCAGATGAAACCAAAATGTAACTTTTTGGCAACAATGCAAAACGTTATGTTTGGCGTAAAAGCAACACAGCTAAACACACCATCCCCACTGTCAAACATGGTGGTGGCAGCATCATGGTTTGGGCCTGCTTTTCTTCAGCAGGGACAGGGAAGATGGTTAAAATTGATGGGAAGATGGATGGAGCCAAATACAGGACCATTCTGGAAGAAAACCTGATGGAGTCTGCAAAAGACCTGAGACTGGGACGGAGATTTGTCTTCCAACAAGACAATGATCCAAAACATAAAGCAAAATCTACAATGGAATGGTTCAAAAATAAACATATCCAGGTCTTAGAATGGCCAAGTCAAAGTCCAGACCTGAATCCAATCGAGAATCTGTGGAAAGAACTGAAAACTGCTGTTCACAAATGCTCTCCATCCAACCTCACTGAGCTCGAGCTGTTTTGCAAGGAGGAATGGGAAAAAATGTCAGTCTCTCGATGTGCAAAACTGATAGAGACATACCCCAAGCGACTTACAGCTGTAATCGCAGCAAAAGGTGGCGCTACAAAGTATTAACTTAAGGGGGCTGAATAATTTTGCACGCCCAATTTTTCAGTTTTTGATTTGTTAAAAAAGTTTGAAATATCCAATAAATGTCGTTCCACTTCATAATTGTGTCCCACTTGTTGTTGATTCTTCACAAAAAAAATACAGTTTTATATGTTTATGTTTGAAGCCTGAAATGTGGCAAAAGGTCGCAAAGTTCAAGGGGACTGAATACTTTCGCAAGGTACTGTATATATTTTTTCACCTTTATGTAACCACGTATGCCAGTTGAGATCATTTACATGTTATCTTGGGCCAAGATAAAGCAAAGCAGTGTGACACAAACAACAGCACAGAGTTACACATGGAATAAAAAAATGTACAGTCATTAACACAATGGAGATGAGGTAGTTGGATGGGCTATTTACAGATGGGCTATGTACAGGTGCAATGATCTGTGAGCTACTCTGACAGCTGATGCTTAAAGTTAGTGAGGGAGATATGAGTGTCCAGCTTCAGTGATTTTTGCAATGCGATGCAATCATTGGCAGCAGAGAACTGGAAGGAAAGGCAGCCAAACGAGGAATTGACTTTGGTGGTGACCAGTGAAATATACCTGCTGGAGCACGTGCTACAGGTGGATGCTGCTATGGTGACCAGTGAGCTGAGATAAGGTGGTGCTTTACCTAGCAAAGACTTATAGATGACCTGGAGCCAGTGGGTTTGGCGATGAATATGAAGCGAGGGCCACTGAACTCTGTCTGAGAAGTAGTTGGTGAACCAGGCGAGGCAGTCATTTGAGAAACCAAAGCTGTTGAGTCTTCCGATAAGAATATGGTGATTGACAGAGTCAAAAGCCTTGGCCAGGTCGATGAAGTCCGCTGCACAGCACTGTCTTTTATCGATGGCGCTTATGATATCGTTTAGTACCTTGAGCGTGGCTGAGGTGCACCCGTGACCAGCTCGGAAACCGGATTGCACAGCGGAGAAGGTACGGTGGGATTCAAAATGGTCAGTGATCTGTTTGTTAACTTGGCTTTCGAAGACCTTAGAAAGGCAGGGCAGGATGGATATAGGTCTGTAGCAGTTTGGGTCTAGAGTGTCTCCCCCTTTGAAGAGGGGGATGACCGCAGCAGCTTTCCAATCTTTAGAATCTCAGATGATACGAAAGAGAGGTTGTACAGACTAGTAATAGGGGTTGCAACAATGGTGGCGGATCATTTTAGAAAGAGAGGGTCCAGATTGTCTAGCCCAGCTGATTTGCATGGGTCCAGGTTTTGCAGATCTTTCAGAACATCAGCTATCTAGATTTGGGTGAAGGAGAAGCTGGCGAGGCTTGGGCAAGTAGCTGCGGGGGGTGAGGAGCTGTTGGCCGGGGTTGGGATAGCCAGGAGGAAAGCATGGCCAGCCGTAGAGAGATGCTTACTGAAATTCTCGATTATTGTGGATTTATCGGTGGTGACAGTGTTTCCTAGCCTCAGTGCAGTGGGCAGCTGGGAGGAGGTGCTCTTATTCTCCATGGACTTTACAGTGTCCCAAAACTTTTTGGAGTTAGAGCTACAGGATGCAAATTTATGTTTGAAAAAGCTAGCCTTTGCTTTCCTAACTGCCTGTGTATATTGGTTCCTAACTTCCCTGAACAGTTGCATATCGCGGGGGCTATTCGATGCTAATGCAGTAAGCCACAGGATGTTTTTCAGCTGGTCAAGGGCAGTCAGGTCTGGAGTGAACCAAGGGCTATATCTGTTCCTGGTTCTACATTTTTTTGAATGGGGCATGCTTATTAAAGATGGTGAGGAAAGCACTTTTTAAGAATAATCAGGCATCCTCTACTGATGGAATGAGGTCAATATCCTTCCAGGATACCCGGACCAGGTCGATTAGAAAGGCCTGCTCGCTGAAGTGTTTTAGGAAGCGTTTGACAGTGATGAGGGGTGGTCGTTTGACCGCAGACACATTACGGACGCAGGCAATGAGGCAGTGATCGCTGAGATCCTGGTTGAAGACCGCACAGGTGTATTTGGAGGGCAGGTTAGTCAGGACGATATCTATGAGGGTGCCCGTGTTTACGGATTAGGGGTTGTACCTGGTAGGGTCATTGATTATTTGAGATTGAGGGCATCTATTTTAGATTGTAGGACGGCCGGGGTGTTAAGCATGTCCCAGTTTAGGTCACCTAACAATACGAGCTCTAAAGATAGATGGGGGGCAATCAATTCACATATGGTGGCCAGGGCACAGCTTGGGGCTGAGGGTGGTCTATAACAGGTGGCAACAGTGAGAGACTTGTTTCTGGAAAAGTGGATTTTTGGAAGTAGAAGCTCAAATTTTTGGGGCACAGACCTAGTATGACAGAACTCTGCAGGCTATCTCTGCACTAGATTGCAACTCCGCCCCCTTTGGCAGTTCTATCTTGTCAAAAAAATATATAGTTAGGGATGGAAATTTCTGGATTTTTGGTGGCCTTCCTATGCCAGGATTCAGACACGGCTAGGACATCCGGGTTGGCAGAGTGTGCTAAGGCAGTGAATAAAACAAACTTAGGGAGGAGGCTTCTAATGTTAACATGCATGAAACCAAGAATTATACGCTTACAGAAGTCAACAAATGAGAGTGTCTGGGGAATGGGAGTGGAGCTAGGTGCTGCAAGGCCTGGATTAACCTCTACATCACCAGAGGAACAGAGGAGGAGTAGGATAAGGGTACGGCTAAAAGCTATAAGAACTGCTTGTCTAGTGCGTTCGGGAACAGAGAGTAAAAGGAGCAGGTTTCTGGGCGCAGAAGAATAGATTCAAGGCATAATGTACAGACAAGGGTATGGTAGGATGTGAATAGAGTGGAGGTTAACCTAGGCATTGAATGACGATGAGAGAGGTTTTGTCTCTAGAGACACCATTTAAACCAGGTGAGGTCACCGCATGTGTGGGAGGTGGAATAAAAGGGCTAGCTAAGGCATTTTGAGCAGGGCTGGTGGCTCTACAGTGAAATAAGACAATAACTAACCAAAACAGCAATGGACAAGGCTTATTGACATTAGGGAGAGGCATGCGTAGCCGAGTGATCATAGGGACCAGTGAGTAGCTAGGCGAGAAAATAGCAGGTCCATACCACATTGGGTGAGGCGGGTTGCAGGAGAGTATGTTAAAATTGAGGTAAAAAATATTACAAATATATACGAAATATTTACAAAGAAAAAAAAGATGTATACACGGGACACGACAAGACAATGACAAAGACGTCTGAACTGCTACACCATCTTGGATCAAATGACCAAAATCGCACAAGAGAATTCCACACATGCAAAGTATAGAAATCATGATGTTATTAAGGCTGGAGAATTTCCAAGAGCAAGATGTAACAATAATGGGTTAATAAAACCTAAGCCAATTCTTGCCTTTCATCATATTCAGTTAACAGTGGAGGCTCCTCAGAGGAAGAAGGGTAGGATCATCCTTCTCAGTGAATTTCATTTTTTTTTTACAGTGAAACATTTAAAAAGTTAAAGAATAAACAATACTAAATATACAGTACATTCAGAAAGTATTCAGACCCCTTGACCTTTTCAACATTGTTTATTTTCCTCATCAAACTACACACAATACCCCATAATGACAAAGCAAAAACAGTTTTTTAGACATTTTTACAAATGTATTAAAAATGTCAAACTGAAATATCACATTTAAATACTATTCAGACCCTACTCAGTACTTTGTTGAAGCACCCATGGCAGCGATTACAACCTTAAGACTTGGTGAGTATTACACTACACGCTTGGCACACCTGAATTTGGGGAGTTTCTCACAATCTTTTCTGCAGATCCTCTCAAGCTCTGTCAGGCTGGATGGGGAGTGTTGCTGCACAGCTATTTTCAGGTCTCTCCAGAGATTTTCGATCGGATTCAAGACCGGGCTCTGGCTGGGCCACTCAAGGACATTCAGAGACTTGTGCCGAAGCCACTCCTGCATTGTTTTGGCTGTGTGTTGAGGGTTGTTGTCCTGTTGGAAGGTGAACCTTCGCCCCAGTCTAAGATCCTGAATGCTCTGGAGCAGGTTTCCATCAAGGATCTCTTTGTACTTTGCTCCGTTTATCTTTCCCCTCGATCCTGCTGCTGAAAAACATCCCCACAGCATGATGCTGCCACCGCCATGTTTCACCGTAGGGACGGTGCCAGGTTTCCTCCAGACGTGAAGCTTGGCATTCAAGCCAAAGAGTTCAATCTTGGTTTCATCAGACCAGAGAATCTTGTTTCTCATGGTCTGACAGCCGTTTAGGTGCCTTTTGGCAAACTCCAAGCCTGATTGGTGGAGTGCTGCAGAGATGGTTGTCCTTCTGGAAGGTCCTTCCATCTACACAGAGGAACTCTGGAACTCTGCCAGAGTGACCATCGGGTTCTTAGTCACCTCCCTGACCAAGGCCCCTGCTCAGTTTGGCTGGGCCGTCAGCTCTAGGGAGAGTCTTGGTGGTTCCAAACTTCTTCCATTTAAGAATGATGGAGGCCACTGTATTCTTGGG
The DNA here is from genome assembly GCF_057628025.1 of Oncorhynchus mykiss. Classification (NCBI taxonomy): domain Eukaryota; kingdom Metazoa; phylum Chordata; class Actinopteri; order Salmoniformes; family Salmonidae; genus Oncorhynchus; species Oncorhynchus mykiss. The sequence goes on along the minus strand of NC_143023.1, from coordinate 71,253,843 downwards.
GACCTTCAATGCTGCAGAAATGTTTTGGTACCCTTCCCCAGATCTATGCCTCAACACAATCCTGTCTCGGAGCTCTACTGACAATTCCTTCAATATCATGGCTTGGTTTTTGCTCTGACATGCACTGTAAACTGTGGGACCTTACAGTATATAGACGGGTGTTTGCCTTTCTAAATCATGTCCAGTCAATTTAATTTACTACAGGTGGACTCCAATCAAGTTGTAGAAACATCTCAAGGATGATCAATGAAAACAGGATGCACCTGAGCTCAATTTCAAGACTCATAGTAAAGGGTCTTAATACTTATGTATTTTTTAATGAAATAGAAGAAATGTCTCAACCTGTTTTGCTTCATACTTTTGGGGTATTGTGTGTAGATTGCTAAAGATTTGTTTAAAAAAAATCTATGTTAGAATAAGGCTGTCACGTAACAAAACATGGAAAAAGTCAAGGGGCCTGATTACTTTCCGAAGGCACTATATTCACATGTCACCAAATAATTCATTAAACCACATTGTTTTGCAAGGAAGGTCTATAGTATCCTCAACGGCACTCTGTAGTGTAGCACCATTACGTAGCCAGAGGACAGCTAGCTTCCGTACTCTTCTGGGTACATTGACTTCAATGCAAACCTAGTAGGCTCATCTCACCCCCTTCCATAGACTTACACAGCAATTATGACAACTTCCGAAGGACATCCTTCAACCTGTCAGACCTCTTGCAGCATGAAGTGACATGCTGTCCACCCAATCAAAGGATCAGGGAATTAATCTTGTACTGAAAGTATAAGCTACAGCTAACTAGCATTGCAGCACCTAAAATGTGGTGAGTATTTGACTCAAAGAGAGCGAAAGACAATAGTTGAACAGTTTTGAACACATTCATTTCTTCAAAAATGAAGGAGAAGCAAGAGAGGGAGAGTGAGAGAGAGAGCTAGCTATATTTCATTGTATTTTTTTCACTTACTTAGCTAGTGAATGCAGCTAGCTAGTTTAGCATACTCAAACAAACTGCTAAAGAAATAGAGGGATGCTATGTTAGATAGCTGGCTATGGCTATACAACACTGGAACTCTTCCAAGTCAAGGTAAGCTTTTGGTTTTGTTAATTTATTGCCAGTGGGGCCTGCCAGTGTAACTGCTAAACTGCTTGGTGACTGTACACTGTACTGAATGATTGTAGCGGGTTTACTAATGTGTTAGTTCTAGTAGCTATTTTGATTATGACATTATCTAATATGGTGACAACAATATAGGATGTGTGTAGCGGTTAGAATATGAAGGTTTGGCTTGGAAAGGTTTTTCCACCTGGTTACAGATGGAAATAGTGAGAGTACGTTGTATACTTTGTAAACTTTGTTGACGTTGTAAACTTTAATTCATATGCCAGGTTGTAGCAACCAAATGATGCGTACAGGGAAAATTAGAGTATCATATAGTAGCCTAAACCTATCAATGTTACATTGAGCTGGGTGAATGGAATATGAATGTCAGTCATCCAATATGCTGTAATAGAAACAAGGCCATGCTCATAAAAAAAATTATCGTCCTCCCTCGTCTTAAACGGCACCGACCACGACTGTCAGGTACGTGAAATACAGTCACAAACACCCAATCATAAGCTTAGTATTATGGGTTCACATAGAAATAAATTTATATCTGGAAACTGCAAAAGCATCAAAATTATTGAATCTTCAGAATGCTCAAGCTGCAACAGGAATTGTGGGAACGTTTTCATTCTCTCTAACCTGCCTTCAGCTCAATATGACTAGCTGTCTACTGTACACGCTGGTTTGTTGTGTTCTAGGCTGGAGGGCTGGACAGGGTAGTGTACTCTTCCCCCTAATGCCCTGTTCATTGATCTTTCCCGTAAGTACAGCTCCCTACACAAACCCACACAATCTTGGCGGAGGAGTGCTCCCAGGCACTCCTCACTTCAAAGGAGCATATTTACTCTTATAAATTTAGAGAAAGTGCAGCTGTGTATGCATCCTGCAACCTCAATCAATGACGGGGCTGGTCCTCCTGACCCCCCCCTGCTGGCTAATAAAGTGCTTCTTAGGCTTGGTGGTTTCAGTCTTTTGGGGTTGGCTCAAACTAGCACTTACAGTATGTTACAGTATGTTTGTTTCCGCTGCCTCTTCTCGTAAATAGATTTTAAGGTAATACTTATCTGTCGTTTCAAACACAATAGTTTAGTGGGGGTTGGTCGACAAATTATTATCCCACATGAATTGTATTGTAAATGACACTTCAGAATTTGTGTAGTGTAATATGGTTAAAATAACCATGTGTTAGTGTTGGTTTTCAGTGAATTTATCTAAATCACAAAAACCTTCAGCAATATGAATTCCATGTCTTGTCAATTGGTAAAAGGAGTCTCTGTCTAATTAAAATAAAGATTTGTCTAACACATTATATAAATGTAAAAGTGGGTGAAACCTGTTTTCATGAGTTTCATCATCATATTATCTAAAGACAAAGCTAAATAGATCATTACAATAGCTTTAATTTGTTGTTTTAAGGAACTAGATATAGGTATCATGTCTACTTAAGAGATCTCTTTTTCTGTTTTCAACAAAAAAGTTTCATGCTGGGATGCAGATTATCATAATTGTCTTTCCCACTCTTCTAAAACAAATGTGTATTAAGACAGAGGCTAGAATGGGCCTTCTGCCGCTGCGAAAATGAGACAATCAGAATATTTTGTAATTACGTGCAACGATATTCTAATTACTGATGATTTAACTCCTCCATGCTGCTTCCTCTCCCCCTTGCTACAATTAGAAAAATATAAATGTCAGCTGTGTTTTTGTCGATCATTTCACTTAAATGTAAGTCTCCCAAGTGGCACAGTTTGAGATTTATTTTAAAAGAATGAGAATATGCTGTAATTCCCCTCCATGAGAATTGCATGTGTCTTCTGCTCACCACGTAAGGTTTAAGTGATAGAAGTGGAGGTCTGCACAGATTTGCATATCTGCAAATTCAAAAGGGGATACAACTTGTCACATGTTATCTTGCCGTCTTGCTGTATTTGGACAATTAAGCATGTGAAATGGGACTAATTTCTCTTATAAAACTAACTAACTAAAGGAAAGTTACAGTGGTTTTGCAAAAGACAAATGCACTCAATTAAGCAGCATACAGTATACATATTTAGGCATGAGCACGCACACACACATATACACCATGTACGACAAAAACACAGCTGACATTTATAGGATCTTAAATTTGACATGTCACAGCAAAATAATCCTGCAGCAATAGGATTTGAAAAAAATGGTCCATAATGTTGCTTGATTGTGGTTAGGCTATTAGCTGGCCAAAAGTAGGCATCAAAAGTGCAATATGGTTGATATAACCATGTGTTAGTGTTGGTTTTCAGTGAATTTATCTAAATCACAAAGCTCATCGCATTTGCTGCGGTGCATGAAAATTCTCAGCAACAAATGAGTGATCAAATGAAGATCCTACATCTGTATTAACAAGGTGAGGACTGGGCCAAAATTACCTAAATTAAAACAAATCTTTGGAGAGACCTGCTTAGAAATGTCCTTTACTAATGCTCATCACCTGAGAGGATCTCTGTTGGAGGGCACCTGTCAACCCAGGCCAGCTCCTTCTCCACTTGACTGCACTCTGTGTGTCTACCACAACTGTGACTGAACAGCACAGACTCGCCTCCCGATCATTAATCCTGACTGCCTTCTTCGACTTCTCCTCCCTCTTAAAGAGCACCTTTCTTTCTCTCCCACTCTCCGTCCTCTCTCTCCCTCTCTCTGCTCTGCTAACATGTTGACAGCCGTTTGTTAATAGGTATCAGTTTTCAGCGAGCAGGATGAGAGGGATGGATGTGGTAATCATCTTTATCTCAGGCCGCTTGGCAGCGCTCCCCTCCACATGCTGGCGGACACTTGCCATTGAGTGGCTGTCAGGCAGAAAGGGTGTGGGATGCGGGCTCAGGCTGCACAGGTCACGGTCATTTCGCACCAAAAGCCACTGAAGCTAAAACATTTGAGCTACCTGCACTGTCAGTCCTGACACTCACAACACTAACAATCAGACCACCAGTACAGAGGAAAACTTTATTATTTCTCCCAGGTGGATTTCACTAATACAACAACTGTCACTCTGTCAAGATCCACGCTGATGCATGCACCAGATATTGAATTTGATGGTAATAAGAATTGTAGCCACCAAAATTGTTTAAATGCACACTGTCTACACCCATTTTTAACAAGGCAAGTCACCCCTATGTCTTAAGGTGTCCGCATGCTTCCCAGCCGAAACAGTTCTGAAAAGTTCATGCATATACAGTGGGGCAAAAAAGTATTTAGTCAGCCACCAATTGTGCAATTTCTCCCACTTAAAAAGATGAGAGAGGCCTGTAATTTTCATCATAGGTACACTTCAACTATGACAGACAAAATGAGAAAAGAAATCCAGAAAATCACATTGTAGGATTTTTAATGAATTTATTTGCAAATTATGGTGGAAAATAAGTATTTGGTCAATAACAAAAGTTTATCTCAATACTTTGTTATATACCCTTTGTTGGCAATGACAGCGACCAAACGTTTTCTGTAAGTCTTCACAAGGTTTTCACACACTGTTGCTGGTATTTTGGCCCATTCCTCCATGCAGATCTCCTCTAGAGCAGTGATGTTTTGGGGCTGTTACTGGGGAACACGGACTTTCAACTCCCTCCAAAGATTTTCTATGGGGTTGAGATCTGGAGACTGGCTAGGCCCCTCCAGGACCTTGAAATGCTTCTTACGAAGCCACTCCTTCGTTGCCCGGGCGGTGTGTTTGGTATCATTGTCATGCTGAAAGACCCAGCCACGTTTAATCTTCAATGCCCTTGCTGATGGAATGAGGTTTTCACTCAAAATCTCACGATACATGGCCCCATTCATTCTTTCCTTTACACGGATCAGTCGTCCTGGTCCCTTTGCAGAAAAACAGCCCCAAAGCATGATGTTTCCACCCCCAGGCTTCACAGTAGGTATGATGTTCTTTGGATGCAATTCAGCATTCTTTGTCCTCCAAACACGACGAGTTGAGTTTTTACCAAAAAGTTATATTTTGGTTTCATCTGACCATATGACATTCTCCCAATCTTCTTCTGGATCATCCAAATGCTCTCTAGCAAACTTCAGACGGGCCTGAACATGTACTGGCTTAAGCAGGGGGACACGTCTGGCACTGCAGGATTTGAGTCCCTGGCGGCATAGTGTGTTACTGATGGTAGGCTTTGTTACTTTGGTCCCAGCTCTCTTTAGGTCATTCACTAGGTCCCCCTGTGTGGTTCTGGGATTTTTACTCACTGTTCTTGTGATCATTTTGACCCCACGGGGTGAGATCTTGCGTGGAGCCCCAGATCGAGGGAGATTATCAGTGGTCTTGTATGTCTTCCATTTCCTAATAATTGCTCCCACAGTTGATTTCTTCAAACCAAGCTGCTTACCTATTGCAGATTCAGTCTTCCCAGCCTGGTGCAGGTCTACAATTTTGTTTCTGGTGTCCTTTGACAGCTCTTTGGTCTTGGCCATAGTGGAGTTTGGAGTGTGACTGTTTGAGTTTGTGGACATGTGTCTTTTATACTGATAACAAGTTCAAACGGGTGCCATTAATACAGGTAACGAGTGGAGGACAAAGGAGCCTCTTAAAGAAGAAATTACAGGTCTGTGAGAGCCAGAAATCTTGCTTGTTTGTAGGTGACCAAATACTTATTTTCCACCATAATTTGCAAATAAATTCATTAAAAATCCTACAATGTGATTTTCTGGATTTTTTTTTTCATTTTGTCTGTCATAGTTGAAGTGTACCTATGATAAATTACAGGCCTCTCTCATCTTTTTAAGTGGGAGAACTTGCACAATTGGTGGCTGACTAGATACTTTTTTTGCCCCACTGTAATTAGCTGTATAATCTCCTCAACAAACTGCACTATCAATTTAGGAGCCTATAATCTCACCACGTTCAACCTGCAGATCGTTGTGGGGTCTGACATTCGCAACAGCACCATGCAATGCACCCTGAACTGAAGAGGCAGACAAATAGGAGAGATGTGTTAGACCCTCTCTCAAGGTGGGAATATTGCAAAAATATGATCAATGGCTAATTCGAGAGAAGACAACCACCCGCGTTATGACATCGAAGAGTATTGAAATCTGACATGTATGATAGACGTTTTCGCAATTTCAAGTCATATTCCTATTAACTTCCAGTGTCGTGAGAGCGACTTTATCACAATGCTACATCATACCGGCCAGATTTCTGCCTGCTCAGATACACATGAAAAAATTGAATTACCCAAGGAGTCGATAGAACATTGCTCAGAGATTCACAAAAACAATGTAATGTGGGGAGCACTGCTTAGGACAAAAGAGAGAATTAGACTCTCCCCCTGAAAACCATTTTGTCTAAAGAAGCTGTTACATTGGTGAACAGGCCACTTCAAGGCCATTACAATACTTTCTAAGATGTCACTATCCAGGTTGTTAAATGTTCAATATGTTCAACAATTTCCAAAGTCAACTTAAAAGAGACTTAGTACCTGGATTCAATCTGTATCGCGGAATTATCACAGACGACCCAAGTTAAAATGTAAAGGTCATTTCCAATTGAGCCAACATATGCAGCATTTACAGTCAATTGCCTATACATTTCAATCAAGATATAACGCAGATCTTTTACTTCAGCGGATTGAATCCAGCCCTTAGAAAATACCATCATATCAGATAAATGATCTTTGTTGAAAGACTAGAAGTCTGTTTTCATGTAATGTATCTGCCTACTGACAGTCTCCATGGCTGATGGATGACTAATTGTGAGAAAGAGAACTTGCTGACAGCTGCATTGACTGCTCACTTAGGTACACATTTTTTTATTTAATAAGGTAAGTTACTTAATTAAGAACAAATTCTTATTTACAATGGCGGCCTACCCCAGATGATGCTGGGACAATTGTGCGCCACCCTATGGGACTCCCAATCACGGCTGGATATGATGCAGCCTGGATATGAACTAAGTACTGCAGGGATGCACTGGGATGCATTGTCTTAGACCACCGTGCCACTCGGGAGCCCCTGTTGTAAAAATAAGCTTTCTTTCCTCAATTGCCGTAACCGCTTAATAACCTAACATCCTTGCAACAACAGCAAGGACGTTAGGATAGATAGCTGTCCACACGGCATAAACTTCATACAGTATGTACTTCCATCCCTTTTTGTAAAGATATGACATCTGCTACAGGGGTTGTTTTCATTGAGTCCTTCAAGCAGTCAGTCTCTAGGCATGCGTGGAAGCAGTAGTGGATGAGCATTGAGTAAGCTGTTATATGGCACAATTGGAACCACTCTGTCCTCGTTCTCTCTGTTGCGGCAGTGACGGATGAACTGTTGAATAGGTATTGGATTTGGTTAAACACAGAGCAGTGAAAGATTTACAGCCACTGGTCAGTGGGTTTACAGAAGTCCGTCAATGCTCCACTGGTTTGTTTTGAGGTGCACTTTGTGTAATGTTAATGCCCAGAAAAAGCACTGAGGAGGTAATAAGCCCTGAAAACCCCTGGCAAAATGCTGCCTTTGAAGTGAAAAAAGGCAATTTATTAGAATGACATTTAGACTTTTTGTTTAGGGCAGAAACTCCTTTATTATAATTTTCTTGATGAGGTAATGGAAAAAAGAAGGCCAAAAAAAGTGACTATTTTATTTGATGGGTTTTGTCCTTTTCTAAATATTTAGAGATAATGTGCAGTTTCAGGGCCAGGTGGGAAACGATTAAAGGAGAGAATTATATTCCAGAACTTTTGTTATCAATAACACAGCACTATTCGTCAAATAAAAGGTTATTTCACTGGGAATACACTCTGAAGGTTGTGCACCAGGATAGTTTACCATGTCTTGCTCTTTTTTGTGACAATTATTCTGCATTAATGCAAGTTCCTTCTTGGTTCAACAACCAAAGCCCTTTTAGTTCACGCTGTGTTATTTGGCAACAGAACTAATTAGCAATCAAAATCTCAAGTTTCACAAAGAGGTTATCTCCCTAAACAAAACGACATACGAAAAATACGTCTTACTGGTGTGGATGTGAATTGGATCCTGCTCGATATGTTACAGGCTCTCATAACCTGGACCCATGATCTTTTGAGGGAAGCCCTCAAGTTCACAGCAACAAATGCACTCAACCACTCAGGGAGATGCAGACTCTCTCTGTTGGCCAATTACTGTTTTTTAAAAGCCTGAGGTGCCCAGGAAACTTTGACTCTTGGAAATAAAGTCCAATCTTAGAAAGAAACATAGCTGCTATTAAAATCTTTATCATTCTGTAAATCGCAAGTGATTCGTTTTACCCCATGGCTTGTTCAGATACATCCTTGCTGTTGTTGCAGAGGTTAAGAGGTTACTGCAATTGAGGAAAGAAAGCTTATTTTTACAACAGGGCCTGGAAGAAAAGGCAAGTATTTTGGCAAGTCTTTTTTGGGGGGTGGAGGGGTGGGGGCACTGAACAGCCAAAGATCTCCTCTGTGTCATAATTGCCTGAAGTGAGTGAGCAAAGGCCCTGGACTCCTGATGTTATTGTGGGTCTTTCATGAGGGGTTTGGAGTCAGAGCTTCTTTAAAAGATCAGTGTCTCTGAAGGATAGTACTGTGTGTTGTTTATGTAATAAAAGCATTTTGAAAGAGAAAATAAAATAAAACAATTAAATGTTTTATCTAGTGTTCCTACCAATATTTTTCTACTACTTGAGATGTTCAATCTGGACTATTGTTGTTTTTCACCATGCAGTTGTTCTCCGTGAATTACAGTTATACATATTGTATTTCTGAATACTAATAGTGTGTATATTGATTCATTCTGACAATATATTACGAAATGAGTGGACACCAAAAGTGGCAGAGAGGAGGATCATGTAATTATCACTCCAATTAAACATCTCCATGTTAACTTTTAGAGAGCACACACTCAGCTCTCAACTGCACATAATGTAATGACAACATTTTGAAAAAATACCTGAAAAAGAAAACACTAAAATTAGGGTATGAACATTAACGGCAGATGGATTCTCAAAAAGCTGTTCCTGCCTCTGGTGCTCTGGGTTAAGAATGGCACTCTTACTCTTAGCTGCCACCCCCACTGCCACCCTGCCTATTGAGAGCTGATAGGCCCTCTGGTACTAGACAAGGGCCCTGACTAAGGACGCTTTGATACTCCAGCCTCTAATCACCAGTGTCCCTAGTGCCCAGCTGATGGACCACATGGGTCGGAGGGAGGATGTCCCAACCATAAATCAGACTACAGGGGTGACAGCACACAAAATAGGTGGATTGTCCTTGGGTTTCCCAGGGCAGACGGCCACCCTTGTGTCCCCGAATCACACCACCCTTTTTATTATTTGGGGGTGAGTCAAACGGATGCCATACCAGCTACTCTGCCCTCCCCCATCTGCTTTCCTCTACTCTCCCAGGCGCCTGGGCCCAGCTATGAACTGCTTCCAGAGTCAGTTACCGGTGTAATTGAAAGTGCTTTGTCATCGCTTTCAGCCGAACACTGATGGATGTGAAGTTGAATGAGGTTTGGGTTTTAGTTATACAGGGGAAGTCTGGTGGAGATTTATCACTGGTGGCTTCAGAGGCTACAAGAGGCCATTTAAGCAGAAACCCCATCTACCCCTCTGTGATCTGTTAATTATTACTTATTAAAACAGCACAACTTAAATCAGTCTAGTTGAACTTGGACCTGAAAGTTACTGCAGTTGACATGAGGCTTTACATGGGGAAACTTAAATTAAAACAGGGTTGATTGTCAAGAGCTAACTACAATAGACACAATTCAATGTAACTCAATATTTTCTATAAAGAATGAGTATTCACTAACTAATAGTCAACCCACTTGAATTAAGTAGTGAGCAAAAGAAGATATCATGCCCACCTTAAAATTAAAACATGACACTAGCTATGTCAACTGCTCTTTTAGAGAATAGATTTACTGGGGCTCCCGAGTGGAGCAGCGGTCACTACAGACACCCTGGTTCAAATCCAGGCTGTATCACAACCGGCCGTGATTGGGAGTCCCATAGGGCGGCGCACAATTGGCCTAGCGTCACCCGGGTTTGGCCGGTGTAGGCCATCACTGTAAATAAGAATTTGTTCTTAACTGACTTGGATAGTTAAATAAAGGTTAAAGGTTAAATCAAAAAATGTAAAATAATAATAAACTAAAACACAAATACCATTTCCATTTGACTACCAAACCAAACTAAATTGTACAAGTGTTGTCAGATGTCATGTATGTAGTAACCAATTAACAATATCAGCTACGTCAGTTGGCAAGGTGCTCATCAGAAACAAACCAGCCATAACCATGAATTTGAAAAACAAAAAAACAACCATAACATCACACATTGATAAATTGTATTCAGGATCAATACATAATGTAGTTAATAACTTCACATTTTCCAACTCTGTCATGTCTAATTACCTAGTTTGCTACTCAACTAACAAAAACACAGCAGTTGAAGCTATATTTTCTGTATCTTGTTGATGGAAACAATGCTCCTCTCCAATATGCTTGTACTGTAAGCCTTTCAAAAGCAGACACTTCTGAGGGCTGAACCAGCAGGCTTTCAGACATCTAAATCGACCTGAAGTAGACTCAAAAGTAAATGGGAACACAAGAACTCTGACACGGTTTGAGACGTAAGTTGAAAAGAAGGTCTGTCATGTCTACGTCCATCAGCATCAGAATCACCTTTATTCCCCAAGTACATTTACACATACCTGGAATTTGACTTAGTGAATACGTACTGCCAGCAATAGACAATGACAGAATACAGACACAAAGTCAACATACAGAATATACATTTATCAGATCTTAATAGTTTTTTGAATATCGATTGTCCGGACCAATATATATAGTATATGAAAGAAATATTAAAATAATTCCACACACTCCCTTTCTCTCACACACACCCCTAGAGTACGTGCAGTATTTCCAAAAGTCAATGGAGACTGGAGAGAGAAACATTTTACGTTTTCTCTCTTTCTCAGATCTTAAACATGTTCAGATGATAATAATGTTTGGTATATAGATTGTCTGGACCAAAATATAGATTGTCTGGACCACATATATATATATATCAGACAACGATTGAGATCTGAACCTGTCTACGATCTGAGAAAATGCAGTACAATTACTCTCTCCATTCTTCATTGACTGGATTTGCTTATACTGCATGCACTCTAGGGGTGTGTATGTGTGAAAGAGAGCGTGTGTGGATTTCTTTAGAAATTGTTTTCATATATATATATATATATATTGGTCCGGACAATCTAAACTCAGCAAAAAAAAGAAACGTCCTCTCACTGTCAACTGCGTTTATTTTCAGCAAACTTAACATGTGTAAATATTTGTCTGAACATAACAAGATTCAACAGCTGAGACATAAACTGAGCAAGTTCCACAGACGTGACTAACTGTTATGAATTTTATGTATAATGACTAAATTATGTATACATTTAAAGTAATGATAGGACTATATCTAACAGAATTCTACCCTGTCTCTGTATAATGATGAAGAATGTTTGTCCATAAGAAAAGAGGGACTGTTAGCAGGCAAGGAACTGTGGCAGACAACTTGTGACCACTGTGAAACTGATAACAGGGAAGGAAGCCTCCTCACCCAGGGAGGGGAGAAACCGTTGGGCTTGCAGTAGATTGTGTAACATGTTGCAGGATGTGATAAGCAATGTATGCATAGGAGAAGACTTGTAAACTATATTGTCATTGTCTGAGAGGAGGAGGGACATTTATGACAAAAAATGGGAGATATGTAAACCAATGTACATGATATGATTGGTAGAGCTCTCGTAAATAAACGTTGCTGACTCTTGTAGACTGGCCTCTGTCTGTTTCATTTCAACAAGAATCTTACAAATTCTTGGTAGCAGACCGAGTAGTTCAATTGAAGTTCAGTTTATGAACATTGAGAACATAATTATCTTAACACTAACAGAAATGGAATTATGTGTCCATGAACAAAGGGGAGGGGGGGGGGGGGTCAATTGGTCATTGGGATTGAGATCCGTGCTCTTCGCTGGCCATGGCACAACACTGATATTCCTGTCTTGCAGGATATCATGCACAGATCGAGCAGTATGGCTTGTGGCATTGCCATGCTGGAGGGTCATGTCAGGATGAGCCTGCAGGAAGGGTACCACATGAGGGAGGAGGATGTCTTCCCTGTAACGCACAGCGTTACACAGATATTCCTGTCTTGCAGGATATCACGCACAGAACAAGCAATATGGCTGGTGACATTGCCATGCTGGAGGGTCATGTCAGGATGAGCCTGCAGGAAGGGTACCACATGAGGGAGGAGGATGTCTTCCCTGTAACGCACAGCGTTGAGGTTGCCTACAATGAAAACAAGCTCAGTCCTATGATGCTGTGACACACGACCCCAGACCATGACGGACCCTCCACCTCCAAATCGATCCCATTCCAGAGTGCAGGCCTCGGTGTAACGCTCATTCCTTCGACGATAAATGTGAATCCAACCATCACCCCTGGTGAGACAAAACTGCGACTCGTCAGTGAAGAGCACTTTTTTGCCAGCGACGGTGGGTTTGTGCCCATAGGCGACGTTGTTGCCGGTGATGTCTGGTGAGGACATGCCTTACAACAGGCCCTACAAGCCCTCAGTCCAGGCTCTCTCAGCCTATTATGGACAGTTTGAGCACTGATGGAGGGATTGTGCCTTCCTGGTGTAACTCGGGCAGTTGTTGTTGCCATCCTGTACCTGTCCCGCAGGTGTGATGTTCAGATGTTCGCAGGTGTTGTTACATGTGGTCTGCCACTGCGAGGTCGATCAGCTGTCCGTCCTGTCTCCCTGTAGCGCTGTCTTAGGCATCTCACAGTACGGACATTGCAATTTATTTCGCTGACCACATCTGCAGTCCTCATGCCTAGTTGCAGCATGCCTAAGGCATGTTCACGCAGATGAGCAGGGACCCTGGGCATTCTTCTTTTGGTGTTTTTCAGAGTCGGGAGAAAGGCCTTTTTAGTGTCCAAAGTTTTCATAACTGTGACCTTAATTGCCTACCGTCTGTAAGCTGTTAGTGTCTTAACGACCGTTTCACAGGTGCATGTTCATTAATTGTTTATGGTTCATTGAACAAGCATGGGAAACAGTGTTTAAACCCTTTACAATGAAGATATATGGAGTTATTTGGATTTTGCGAATTATCTCTGAAAGACAGGGTCCTGAAAAAGGACGTTTCTTTTTTTGCTGAGTTCATATACCAAGAGTTATTAAGATCATTTGAACATGTATTCATATGTATTCATGTATTCATGACTTGATTCATGACATTTGTAAAACAGTAACCCCATGTGTCCAAAGACTAAATATCTGTCACACTGTCACAAACTCACTTTGTAGGCAAACACAAATCTCTTCAGATTTGCCCAAATAACAAGTGTACTAAAGGAAATTATAACATTTCCGTTATGGACATCAATGGGTTAATTGGTAAATTATGAAAATCAATTGGGCTAATGTTGACATGCTCTATGTAAATGCCATACTAATGTGCACATCATAATGTGCATTACACACAGCTTCCATAGCAACATTTACAAGACCTATGGAAAAACCTATGAAACCTCCTCATTTAAACTCTGATTCGACATCCAAATGTAAAGCGTAGGAGGTGAGAAAGTTCTCATTGTCTCCCCCTTATTGAAGCACGCCCCCAGCTGCATGGGCTGTCAGGGCCTGGATCCTGGCTCCCGTCCAGCACTGCTCTTATCTGGGCTTCTTTGTGATTTAAAGAGTATGGTGGTTTGCTGAGCTGCTGTCCTAAAGCCATGTTGGAATGCTAGAGCGGCGGTGGAGGTGCAGAGGAGGGAAGTGACCTCACTGTGTGATGTTTGAGAATGGGCCAAGGGTTACACAGCGAGGTTGGCTGCATTATAAATAAAGCAGAGTGTGGTTTCCTCACTGAGATAGGGAGATGGGTAAAGGTGAATGCCAGCGTTCACAGCACAGTTGTAAACGGTGCCCTCTCTAGTAACTCTGGCTCAAGGCAGCCAAAATACCATGGCCACAAAATAATTGAGAAAGAATTGAGAGTTATAAACCCCCAAATATACCATACGCTACCTATCACAAGATTTCAAAATTTTTCACTTGTCTCTTTGTTCTGACTCTATTGTAATGTTGCAACATGGCAGATTGACAAAAAGTTTGACAGATACAAAAGTGCCTGGCAAAAGCTTTTCCAAAGACTGTCAGACAAAATCACTAAGATGCTTATCAGACAAAATATGAGGTTTTGTGAGAAAGTAAAAAACAACATTCTTCTTTCACTACAAAAATGCACATTAACGTTTCATAAACTCAACCAAACAATGTTTACAATGTGAAACTACGATAAAGTTAATTTAATATTTTGCAGCAGGGGAAAAAATGTTTTACTTATTCCCAGAACCCTGCTATCAGTTTCTGCTTGGATCGAACCCTGAGTTTACATTGTACATGAGAGAATCTATTGGAATGTAGAATGTATACTGAAGAGTGCTCATGACTGACCTGCTTGGCTTGGCCTCTGGGTGTCTGGTCTCTCTCACGTGTGAATGATGGGACAAAGGACCAGGACCCTGCCTTCCATAGGCACAACTACCACAGGCACCAACACCTGGAAGGAGACACAAAGACAGACACACTTTAGCAGGAAGCACAGTTTCCAGGGTAAACAGAGCTCACCAGAGCTCATTCATTAGAAATAAGTGAAACGCAATCTGATTTTTTTTTTTTTTTACTGTTGTCCCCGTCTAGGTTGTCCCACAGGAACCAATAACAGACCAATATAATCCACTGGGTGTTGGTTCTGCTCTGTCGTTTATTTTGGTAACATGTAGAGAAACAACTTACCCCCATCAGAATTCAATATCACCCAAATGTTTTAACTCGCTTGGACCTTACAGTTCAATCCCACACAGATTAAATTACACTAAAGGCAACCTTTTATTTATTTGGTTAAAACATTTCTCCTACAGAAATCATTTCATAGTTTGAAGGGTGGATGAATCCCCCAATAAGAAATCAATATAACAACTGTTGCCTATGGGAAAATTAGCAGAGTAAATTAATATTAACTTGCAGATGGTTGGGTATAGGGAATCACTGCGGCTCCTAACTAACAATTGATTAACTTGTAAATTCCCATCGCCCAGCTGTTGTTCAGGCTGTTTACCATAAATAAAAGAGGGGGAGAAGAGAAAGGATCCAGATGCTTTGAGTGCAGAGGAAAGGCAATCTGTCATTGTTCTGAACTAACACTGATGGATTCTGCTTTGAATGGGTATTGGTTTGTAGTTAAACATGACAGAGTGAGGGATGACACATCATTGGTCACAAAGGTTTAGGAGTCCGACAACGCCTCAGCAGTTGCTTTTTTCAGCCAAGGCAACCTCTTGTGCATGTACCAGCTGCTAATTAAGGGAAGAATTTGTTGGGGTATTTTTTTGGTTCCCGGTCCTGGCTAAATGGAATCACAGACTAAACCTCCCACATATCTGTGTAAGGTGATGTTTAGAGTCAACTAAAGGTGAATTAAATAGAGCAGTCCACCAAAAACTCAAGGTCAGAGCTTTGCACTGCAGACATAGCCTGCAGTTCTCAGTTGAACATTCTCTGTTGGATATCACTGAACTCACTTGTTACAACTAAGGTAAAACTAGTTATGTCAATTGATCAGTAGTATTGCATATAAAGAATGTTATCACATTCTGTCTAGAATTGACCTGTTTAAGGGTGTTAATGGTTTATGCCAGGTTAGGACAGGTCCTTTCAGGATGCCAGGTGACTACCAGATGAAGCAAAGAGTGTCATCAAGAAAAAAAGGGTGGCTATTTGAAGAATCTCAAATGTAAATATATATATATATTTTTTTTTACATAATTCCATATGTGTTATTTCATAGTTGTGATGTCTTCACTATTATTCTACAATGTAGAAAGAAAAAACAAATATATATATATATATATACACATTTCTGATCAATTTGATGTTATTTTAAAAGACAAAAAAATAGCTTTTCTTTAAAAAACAAGGATATTTCTATGTGGCCCCAAACTTTTGAACGGTAGTGTATATACTGTATATATTATATAGTTGAAGTTGGAAGTTTACATA
This sequence comes from Oncorhynchus mykiss, assembly GCF_057628025.1. Lineage (NCBI taxonomy): Eukaryota > Metazoa > Chordata > Actinopteri > Salmoniformes > Salmonidae > Oncorhynchus > Oncorhynchus mykiss. The sequence goes on along the minus strand of NC_143023.1, from coordinate 71,237,635 downwards.
CACTTAGGTTGGAACTCGTTTTCAACCACTCCACAAATGTATTGTTAACGAACTATAGTTTTTGCAAGTCAGTTAGGACATCTACTTTGTGTAACAATTTTTCAAACAATTGTTTACAAACAGGTTATTTCACTTACAATTCACTGTATCACAATTCCAGTGGGTCAGAAGTTTACATACACTAAGTTGACTGTGCCTTTAAACAGCTTGGAAATTATGTTATGGCTTTAGAAACTTCTGATAGGCTAATTGACATCATTTGAGTCAATTGGAGGTGTACCTGTGGATGTATTTCAAGGCCTACCTTCAAACTCAGTGCCTCTTTGCTTGACATCATGGGAAAATTAAAAGAAATCAGCCAAGACCTCAGAAAAACAATTGTAGACCTCCACAAGTCTGGTTCATCCTTGGGAGCAATTTCCAAATGCCTGAAGGTACCACGTTCATCTGTACAGACAATAATACTCAAGTATAAACACCATGGGATCACACAGCCGTCATACCGCTCAGGAAGGAGACGCGTCCTGTCCCCTAGAGATAAACGTACTTTGGTGCGAAAAGTGCAAATCAATCCCAGAGCAACAGCAAAGGGACCTTGTGAAGATGCTGGAGGAAACGGGTACAAAAGTATCTATATCCACAGTAAAACATGTCCGATATCGACATAACCTGAAAGGCTGCTCAGCAAGGAAGAAGCCACTGCACCAAAACAGCCATAAAAAAGCCAGACTACGGTTTGCAATTGCACATTGGGACAAAGATCGTACTTTTTGGAGAAATGTCCTCTGGTCTGATGAAACAACAATAGAACTGTTTGGCCATAATGACCATAGTAATGTTTGGAGGAAAAAGGGGGAGGGAGGCTTGCAATCCGAAGAACACCAGCCCAGCCGTGAAGCACGGGGGTGGCAGCATCATGTTGTGGTGGTGCTTTGTTGCAGGAGGGACTGGTGCACTTCACAAAATAGATGGCATCATGAGTAGGGGAAATGATGGGGATATATTGAAGCAACATCTCAAGACATCAGTTAAAGCTTGGTAGGAAATGGGTCTTCCAAATGGACAATGACCCAAAATATACTTCCAAAGTTGTGGCAAAATGGATTAAGGACAACAAAGTCAAGGTATTGGAGTGGCCATCACAAGCCCTGACCTCAATCATACAGAAAAGGTGTGGGCAGAACTGAAAAAGTGTGTGCGAGCAAGGAGGCCTACAAACCTGACTCAGTTACACCAAAATTCACCCAACTTATTGTGGGAAGCTTGTGGAAGGCTACCCAAAACATTTGACCCAAGTTTAAATAGTTTAAGGCAATGCTACCAAATACTAATTGAGTGTATGTAAACTTCTGACCCACTGGGAATGTGATGAAATAAATAAAAGCTGAAATAAATCATTCTCTCTACTATTATTCTGACATTTCACATTCTTAAAATAAAGTGGTGATCCTAACTGACCTAAGACCTACTCATTCAAGGGTTTTTCTTTGCTTTTAATAGTTTCTACTTTGTAGTTTAATAGTGAAAACATCAAAATTATGAAATAACACATATGGAATCATGTAGTAACCAAAAAAGTGTTAAACAAATCAAAATCTATTTTATATTTGAGAGTCTTCAAAGTAGCCCCCTTCACTTGATGACAGCTTTGCACACTCTTGGCGTTCTCTCAACCATTTTAACCAGTGTGCAAAGCTGTAATCAAGACAAAGGTAGGCTACTTTGAAGAATCTCAAATATAAATATATTTTGATTTGTTTAACACTTTTTTGGTTACTACATGATTCCATATGTGTTATTTCATAGTTGTGATGTCTTCACTATTATTCTACAATGTAGAAACTAGTCAAAATAAAGAAAAACCCTTGAATGAGAAGGTGTGTCCAAACTTTTGACTGGTACTGTATAATATATACTATTCCTTTATTTAAAATGTTGTTTAGGCCTGGGCCCAGGGGCTTCAGCCCCGGTAAGCCCCTGCAAACTGGGCTGCTCGGTCCTCTATCTTAATAGGTGCTGTTACATTAGTATTTTATTTTTTACAATTGCAGTTTTGATCCAAATTTTCTAAAACATCTCAATGGTAGCTATTGATTACAACATTGAGTGTAATAAAAAAAGTCTAACAAAAAGTGAAAACTCTGTTTTGAGGTTTGGCCAGCCAGATAAAAATCTTTAAAAATCTAGACATCTGGGTTTAGTCAAACAAAAAGAAAACCTTCAAAAATACATTTGATGGCCTCAGTTAGACGGTGATGTGTATGGACAGGAGGCTCCAATGAGAAAGCCAGTCTCTAAGCGGACCTGAGCCAGATGTGACGTCCAGATGAGACGTGGTGTGGTGAATGGTCCACTGCACCCTGCATCTCAGTGCACCCTGCCTCTCAGTGACCCCCAGCTCCTCAGGGTGAGGCGAGGTACATGTGGACCTTCCATCCAGCTCCAGCTGCAGAGGACCACATGTGTTCAGTGTGAAGTCTGCCACCAGAGACCAGGAAGGAACCAGCCAATCCAGAGCCCCCAACTAGACCCCAGGTGAGCTCTGGCCTGCCAAACACTGGGGTGAAATCTGGAGAAGGTCTCACAGGGATCGTATACACAACACTTCTGCAAAACTCATCACTTGCTGCCAAATCTTGTTAATCTCTCAGTCATGCATTTTACGGACTATGGTATTGAGTATTGCTTGATATCAATACTTATGTCAGTATATTGAGCTATCACTGTCTGTATATACAACAAATATATATTTCAAATTAAACCCCAGCAACATATACCTGACCACATTTTAAATATAAAACCTAACATTAACAGTTGAACAAAATATAAAATAAAAAAAATCTGATCTACAATAAAGCAGATTGTGGGATCAGCATCTTTAAGGGTTGCTGTGGTGCTGCAGTGAGAGGTCTCTAGATTGAGCCCATGTAGCCAGACTTCTCACAGACATGACCACTGGCTGAAGCCAACTGTCTGAATGAGGCAGGAGAAGACAGGACTCCCCACATGGAGAAAAAAAAAGAAAGAAAGGGAAAAAAACTAGTGGAAGGTTTTCAGCAGGCAGCCTTCAGACAGAAAGGCTCTGGAGAAAACACCAGAAAGCCATTAACTAACCACAGTATTATCGTGATCTATTTGCTGGAATGAGCTACAGACAGCTAATGAACTAGCTTTAACGTTTTTTTTTTTTTTTTGCAGAAATGCACCAGTGAGAGCTCATGCTTGTACAAAACAGCATGACAGATCAATGGCTAAATTCCTAAATCAAGGGAAAAGGTTATTCTTCGTCTCCCTGGGATGATCCCCCCCCCCCCCCCCCCCCCCCCCGCCCCCACATATCGAAACCCCTCCCCTACCAATTTAAACCAAACAAGTCTCTTTTCCCCCCACTCCTAATTAAGAGAGAGGCAATAGTACTTTTTTGTCTTCTTGGTTATGCTTGCAATGTTAGTGTGTGGAGTGTGAAAACAGATCTGATGGACTGGTGCCCTCAGCTCTCCCTGATCAGGCTCCAGCAGGTATCCTCAATGATTGACAGCCCACAGGTCAGCCGCCCATCTCTCAGACTGTTAGAGGGTGGGCGTTAAAGAGATTTGGAATGCCTGGGACCCTGATTGCTTTATTGCTTGCCTGTCAGAACCATTGTACAGCTCTGTATTATTAGGGCTTGCCATCTCTCACCGTCTGGAAGGCGTCGCGTCTCAGCTCTGCATAAAGAACCACCGCCACACTATTCAAAATCCTCTTTCTCTTTGGCTCAAAGAAAAAAGGCACAGATTTTTCCACAGAATTGCTTGTGTTGGTTTGTCAGATTGTGTCACCAAAGTGTCTCCTGGGAATGGGTTTGATGGCAATGTGCAATATCAAACTGAGATGCAAGATTCTGTTTTGTTTAATTCATCACAGCCATATCTACATTTGTGTTTTCCAAAATGACAAACTTGAACGTGTCCATGACTTACCTGATATAATCTCTGATTACCTCAAAACGAAGAGATATGCAATTTGCTTTCAATATAATATTTACATTAATCCATGAACTATCAATATTACAATAATTTTGATTTTATGCACGATCAACAAAGACTATCACAAAATCAACATTGTCCTATGTGATAGCCATGTTGCCATCCAATGCCAAAACACATATGAATTAAAGGAAGACTATTTACATATTATATTTGTATTATCCCCATACAATTGAGGCAATTGAGACTACTGAGGCACAAAAAAAATCACCCTGGCACGCAAATAAAAAGCCTCTTTAGAAGCACCACACGACAGTATTTGCAATATAAGGGGCATATAGTGCAGATAGTAAGTAATGTACTGTATGATTCACTACGTACAGTACCTACCTGGTTTACAGACTGTACACATAACTTATGATTGCTGTTTTGGTTAGCTGCTCTGAGAATATGATAACCACAATCACTCATCCTGAGGATAGGTTAGTAGGGGACAGTGAACACAATGCTGTACTGACTATGCTTACTTGCAGCACATTGTGCAATGTAGACCGCTTCAGTGGTTTGGTCTGAAGTAATGTTTATCATTACATTTTTTCATTTGACATAGCCTGTAATCATGGCAGGTGCTACTGATTACATTTTAGAGATTTCTCTCTTTTAACTCAAATGTTGCGAACTAAAATGCTGCCTGGGGGCCTGTCCAAACAGTAATTTCACTCCATTGTTCTGCTCTTAGAAATAAAGACTGAGTGTAGAATATAAGAATTGGGATGATAGTACTGCTGCCTAATTATGTTAATTTACTTCTTCCCCCCCCCCCCCCTCTTCTGCCAGCTGTTACATTTTTGAGAGACCAATCAAATCCAAAAGTAGATCGCCTTAGTCCAGCATTTAAAACCTTTCCTCATCAGGATTGGATAATGTAAAAAAGGGACGTTTGAGTAATTCAAATGAGCCTTTTCACCGTCTGAACTTATAGCGCCTTCTCTACCACAATATAGAATCCCTTTTGTTCTCCAAACAAATATACACTGGTACGGTCAATGGTGTTTCTATAGACTTCCCCAGTCGAATATATGTTTTATTTCTCCTAATTCCCCAGGCCAAGATGACAGGCTGACAGGTTGTTGAAGGTCATTGGAGCTGTGGCTCCTGGTCCCTCTGGAGCCCAGGCGATGGCCAGGCAGCATCCCAAACGCTCCCGCCTGCTCCGGGCCACAACGGAGACAAGCCCACGGGGGGGCCATGTCCCTGTCTCCGTGGAGACGAGGCGACGGGCAGGCCACGGCTCAGACTCACACCTTTCTGGTCAGCGCCTCCAAGTCTCAGAGGAGACCAGCCCAGCCTAGCAGCAGCAGTGACACACAACTTGTTCCCCCCCCCCCTCACCCTCTCTTTTTGTTGTCTTCTTTAATGCCAGTACAAGCACATAGTGAGACGCCCCACCTCCAGTCTGACCTTCCTGCCCTGGCAGCACTACCCCTGTGAGGCCTGCTGGGAACAGTGGTGAGATGTGAGATGAGACCTACAAGTGTGGGCAGGGCCTGAGAGGGGATGGGACGCTCTGGGACAGCCCACGCTGTCTGTGGATCATGCTCCATTATGTTTGTATCGGGTGTGTGAATCCATGATTCCCAAATGCCGCCTCCTTAAAGATCTTTTCAATTCATTTCAAAATTGGCTGTTGCTGTGAGACAGGCTGGCCTAATTCAGTTCATTATCCCTGCTGATATACTGTCTACCCCCACTTTCTGTTGGTATTCGTGTCATGTCTTTGTCTCTTATTACATCTACAATGTAATACTGTGACTGTGTTGTGTATCAAATACAGTATTGAAATGTGTTTACAATGACAGACCGCTTTCTTCAATCCATGTTCACAACAGTAGGCCTATTGATTTTGAGCAAGCCACGACTCGGTTCTTCTATGTCCTGATCTGAGAAATAAGTGTTAACCCCTTCATCCCTTTACCCCAGTGTGTCCTTACTGGAAGCCATATTGATTTGGTTTTTGGGAGCGTCCTCCCATTGCCCATGCCCTTTACCGCTGAGACTCATCTAATTGTTTATCTCTGGACACTTTCCTGTCTTCACTCCCTTCTGTCTCATTATGTGCCAAGATTTGACAAGTCAAGTCTCCCCACACTCTCAAATCTCGCTTTACAACATGTCGCTCGGCAGAACACTACAGATGGCTTGCTTCTCAGCAGACCCTCCCACATGGAACGCTACAAACATGACAACAGAAAACACTTGCTAAAATACACAAAGATCGACACATAACCACCCACTATGGACCTGACTACACACACGTCACAAAGACAAGCAAACACAACCAGATCCCCCACACAGTAATTGCAGACACATTGATTCTACCACAAATGTGCTGACAAACGTTGAAGAACACTTGATACTTGAAAAGGAAAACTAGAAGGAGACCTTTAGTTAATGTTGGCAATACTGACATTGAAATAACAACACCACCAGCTACTAGCCAGAGCTACTTTGTTACATATTCTTGTATGTAGCTGTCCAACTGTCTCTCACAAGGCACAAATGGAACATCTGTGTTACAGGCTGAGTCTTTTGACTAGCGTTCTTATTCTTTCTTTTTTAATTTATTGTTTTCTCACCAGCATTCCAAACGCTTTCAGGCCCAAGGAAGCCCTCGGTCAGTATATATCAGTGAGTTAACTGCACAGAAGAGGGCTAGATCAATAAGCACATTCTCCGAGAGGAGCCAGAGAGAGAAGAGTTGGAGGCAGGCGCTGGGGAGAGAGGCAGGGAGCAATCAGAGCTCGGTGGATCTGTGTAGCTTCAGGAGCAGATCGATGCTCTGACAGGAGCTCCGCTTTGTTCTCTCTCTCTGCTCAGATGTTACACGTGCTTTACATGATTGCTTAAAGGTTTTTGTTTGCCTACTTGCGTTTGTTTGTTTGTCATTTTGTGTTCTGTCTATTTAAACTATTCCCCCGTTGTCCATTTTGTTAGTAAGGTAGTGGACTAGGCCATGTCCGTGTATTTATCATTGAGTTAGACTTACATAAATAACAGATATATAGATATTTAGATTGTGTTGCAGTTTATTACAATGATCACAATCTGCTATTCAAAATTTCAGGATATATAACATAATTCACTACGTCACAATTAGCTGATTTTTGCATTCACTCCACAACGATTCAACACAAGTTAATCCTGTTTGTAGAACCACGAGTTCTAAATATTGATGAACAATACCCAGGCTCTCTATATCTCAACAAGGGAGTAATGAGTCTCAAAAAGTGATTGACGCTTGTGTGTAAGTACCCATACAGAGAGGGCATCCTTGGGGTTTATTCCAAATTGAAGGGCAGTTTTCTTCTGACTGGAATGGTCTTAGACATCCTTTGTAATCTTCTTAGTCTCAAGGAATTTTTCTTCATCATTATTCTGAATTCCCCACTGCTTATGCCATTTCTCACATGGACACCTAAACCAAGTTAAGCAATTGCCTCTCCAAATAAGCTTCCCAAAATTACTCCTAATAAGAACCTGTGAGTGTAGGCTGCTCCTCTGAAAGGTGTTGACCGCAAAGGACAAGTAGGTGTCAATAGATCTGGCCATAGCGCCTATGGGACGTTGAAAAGCATGAGCTCCTTTCCAAGGCTTAATAAGACAGCACAGATGCGCCCTTGTCTCAGCATAGCTCTGTGTCTCATTGTACTTTGGCCTTCCAACCCTGCCAGCACAGGACCAGTATTGCTTTGGCCGCGTGAGAGGGTCTCATTAGGACAGGCAAAGGAAAAGCGGGGTCAAGGTACATAAAAGGTACCCCGAGCTAAGGAGCATGCCTCTAAGATGAGCTGGGAGCTCTACCACGTCCTAGTGCCACTCCTCTAGACCTCTGGCCCTCCCCGCCGTGACCTCCTATCGCCACCATTATTTGATGAAGCGGAGCATGATAATTATTTTGCGTGGATGGAGAAGGGGGCACAGTTTGAAAGGAGTGTGTCACTCTGAGGGAAAGGATAGCAGGGGATGACAGAAAAGAGAAAAAAATCAGAAAAAAGATCAAAAGCGGCCCTTTCACTTTTCAGGCTCCAAAGAGGAGGAGGAACAATGGGGCCTGGGGTCTCCTGTCCTCTCTGGCAATTAGACTCAGCTGATGAAGTGAAAGGGATGAATGGCAGGGTTCAAGGCCTTCTCTAGGATTCACACAACAGGGTGTGTTTTTACCCTTCTTCTCCTTTATCTTCATCTCCCTTCAGAGTGGCAGAAATGCAGCTGAAATATTTCCAAAATGAAGACAATGTGGTCCAAGGTGCCAAATCTTAATCATTAGGGCTGATAAGATTGAGGGGGTGTAAGAGTCTGTGATGAGGAATCTTTGCACATGACCAAAATCCCACTTATTAGAAACTACTTTTGTTTCACATACACTTCTACAGGTTGATCTATCTGTTTAGGTAAATGAATAGCTTGGACTTAATTCTGGATGGAAAGGTACAATACCAACGTGGTTAAAGCAGCTGGTACTCACATGTGGCAAATTGTTAAGGTGTGTGAATGTGTTGACTTATTTGGAGATATACTGTACCTGATAGAGGGAGGTGGCCAATTAAAAATCATTTTCATTACCATTTCATTGAATTTCTGCCTCTGTTTCTGTGACAAAGTTGTGTTATAGTAACGCATAAACCGGTATAAGCCAGTACATGTTTAAAACCTAGAAATTAACTTATTTTAAACTTAAAATTAACAAATAAGTTTAGCTAAAACATTGAAACAACACTGAGGTATCCAACTGACTCTTTTTGACCTTTACTCCAGCTCTTCAGTATCATTCTTTCTACTCTACTTAATGTTACCCAAACTCAATTTAGCATGAGGGAAGTTTTCTCCACCCCCCTCGGCCTGTTTTCTCAGCCATTGTTAATACAGTATATGGCGGTAAATGGCCCCAGAAGCCCAAACCATGCCGCCACACTGCACTAAAACCTTAAGATGCTTAGTGATATTCTTTAATCTGGCCCACTGATGTGTTTAAAGAAGCGATTCAGCTTTTCCAAACTTTGAGGGTTCAAAGTCTCAGAAGCATGGTGTCAGAATGCCAATGAGCTAAATAAAGAGTAGCCAAAATGGGCTTTGGGGGATTTGAAACTTAGGCCCCTTGAATTCCTTTGATCTAAACAGAATTACGGCCAAAATAATGCAGAATATCACATGCCAGGCACGGGGATTCTGCCAAAATATTCTCTATTTGGCATGTAGAATACAACGTTCCAGGTTCAATATGGAATGGTCAATATGAACTACATGTGGATTTCATCTAAATTGGATAGTTTGAGGTTCTTTGGAGAGAATATTCTTATGAGATCAGAGGATGGCCCATCTGAATGTTGTTGTATTGACCATCTCTAAATTAAACCTCCCACTGTTCTTTCATTCCCAAGACCTCCATGTGAAAATATATGTCCTTTATGATGGGCAAGTTGCCCTGGTGTTGGTTTTGGCATCTTCATATATGACCTTCTCCCCAATCTTAATGCAATATCAAAGTCTTGCTAACATTATCTCAGATGGATAAATCACAGAAATAACCCCTTTCCTTTCATACACAGTTAAGGAATCATACAATTAAAAACAGCTATGCACTAAGGGTAATACAATTCATTCCTGCTCTTTCTATCACATATTAGCATATGTGCCATAATATAAACATTTAAATGAGCTAATAATCAAATATGGCATTAATTAAAACCATCCATTATAATGGATTTTTATATTGTTATTGAAGCATAGATGATACCTAATTATCTGACTGTCAATGACATAAAACACTCAGGGACAGCAATATCAACAACTGATTACAGTTAGTAACAGAGGCACATATAATGTTAAAGTCAACATAGCAGAGTGAAATAATATCAAATGTTTTGAAGGACTACATATTTCAACTATAATTGTGATGCCACTTCACCTTTTGTTGTACGTAGGAGGAAATTAATATAATGTACTTTGCAATTAAAAATATCAACTTAAAAGTTTATATATGATTCCATACACTTTTTGCTCACACAATTGAGGGTGAAAATGTCAAACTTTTATAATTCAACCTTTAATTACCATAATTCAACACACTAAATCACTAAAACTTTGCCAAGCCACAGAAATTAGGGTGTTCACTATGGTCAGGGAACCAGATTATTACCCCCCCGGCCCAAACATGTCACATTGATTTTCTAGGGCAAAGCAAACTCCCAGAGCAAAAGTTTGACAGAGTTTTTAAGGGCAATCAAATGTGAATGGACTTAATTCCAGATACAATATACTCCTGTCATATACTGCAGCTTGTCAAAGTACTTTCAAATAACTAAACAACAGGGGTGCCTGGAAAGGTCAACACATTATAGCCAGAAACTTTAGCAGGTGACATGAGAATTGACTTTTCTTCAGAGCAGCATTTGTATATGTGAAGAAAATAATCACTGGTTTCCTTTTTTTACATGATTTTCCATCTTGACAAATGTGCACCATGTTAAAATCCACAGATAATGAACAAAAAGCCAGGACTCAATATTCAGTTTAGTAACAAAGGGACAGATCAATTACAATACTGCTAAAGAAAAGGGGAGTAGGGACTTGCCAGATAATGTCCATCTTGTTTTAATTGTCCACATATTTTTTATTTTTCTAGGCGACATGGCCATTACTTCACAGTCACCACTTATCAGAAGAATCTCACAGGATTAATGGTTTCACTTCTGCTTGTAAGAAATGTTTAAATTGTCCGGATTATCACTGCAAGAAAAAAAAGAATGGTTATTTGTCATTGTGTTAAGCAGTGAGAGTGAGTAATCTAACAAAACAGTTAAGCACACTACTAACCCTTCAGGGGAATGCAGCCGGGTTGAATGGGATACACATGTCAGACAGGCTATGCATAAAGCTGCGACATCTCTTGCCTACCATGTCAAACGTTTAGGCTATAACTTTCCGGAGACGTTCACAGAACATATTGTGTTGAATGTTGAGTCTGATTGTTAGCTATAGTTAGTTCAACTTATGTGGCAAGAAGCTAAGTAACATGATGGGAAGTCTTAAGTTGATTGATTTCTCAGGCAGGTAATAATTCTTACCGTTCAGGTCCAAGGTAAAATTGATGGTCTGGATTGAATTTGAGACTCCCCACCACAAAAAAGACAGTCAATAGTACAGTATGCTGCTTGAATAACCACAATACCCACTTGCAAAAAAAAAAAGATATTAAAGAAGTTATACAGTATGTTTTACAATCCACAAAAAGCACAATGTGCGTCTATAATTTTAGCAATAATGCTTCGTTACTAAGCTAAACTAACAGAGGTATTTACAAAGCAAAGCTATCAATAGCATGTAACTTAATGGTCTGTGTTTTAAAAGAAAGCCAATATCCATTCATACAGTATGTGAGAAATAGCCTATTCCTACCCACATCATGATACCGCTGGTACTATTGTGACTACTACTGTACAACACGGTTGACACAGGTCTTATCTGGTTGATTCAAAGTGAGCACTTCTCCAGTGCTCTCAGGACCATGGTGTCCGCAACTTCCCCTCCTTACCTTTAAGTCGACAACTGATCTAGACATGGAAAACTAGAGGAGTGGACCCTTGAGCCAATCAATATCTTTACTCGATAAAATAAGTGTCAAGAAGAAATGAAAACAGACACTACATCTGTCAGAGGCTAGAATAGTACATCCATTATATAAGAAGTCTGGATTACTGAAACCTTGTCTATATCTTGTCAAAAACCTCACTACAGTCTCATGAAAAATGTTCTGTGACTATCTCAAAAGAGAATACAACTATATTAAAATGAGAGTAAATGAGCGTATATATTTTTTTAATATATATTCTGATGTGTGATTTATGATTAGAAAAGTAGCTATGTAGTATCAAGTGTTTATTGATATTAAATTCAACAACCGTAGCCCCCACATTTCACGGATAGAGCTGGAGTTCCGGAAGGCAGATTTGTCCTATGGCAGAGCCTCTATACATTTGTACCGCCAAGGTACCGGCATTTACCTCTCCCTTTAATCGACTACATTATTTTTCTTGTCTGTCTCTTTCCTAGTATCTATTAGCCACTCTCCACTATCTGTTTGTGCTGTATTTCTTCTCCTTTTTTTCCTATGAATGTTTTATATATTGGTGGAGAATGATTGTTCACTGCAATGAGGCCGGCCCCAGCCTCAGTAAGACAAATTGCTCCAGAACGCCTAAATGGCAGTCAATGATAACTCACTGTAAGGAGAGTAAGTGACTTCCAATGGAGTGGATGGGGGACGGAGAGTAATGGCAGAGCACAGGTGAAAAATAGATGTTTGGCTCTGTGTAATTACTCCATTAGGGGGCTCTCTGTTAATTTACCAAACCACAGCAAGTGTTTTTACAGCATCCAGGAAAAAAGTACTGCGACTGGACCAAGAGGAGTCCCACAAGTCTTAACAACACCCTATCAAAACAGACTCTATGAAGTGTTAACTAATGGCCAAATATGCACTCTATGTATGGTCCAATAGCACAAACAACAGCTACTCCACAGTTAAGTACACTCATAGATGTAAAGATAAAGTTCATTTATTGACTTGACCAATGAATTACCTGCAGTATGGCTGCACATGTTTAGACAGCTTCAACCTCCTCATCGCCCGCTGTTGAACGGATCAGCCGAGAAACATTCAAATCAAGGTTAGCTATAAAAATGGACAGACAAACATAATGATCACAATTTTATTGGACCATTTGGTGTCAGGCAGCAATACAGCCTGTAGCAAACTAGACAATGGAAGCATGAAAAAATGCTGCAATATGGTCTTGAGTTTTGTCTGACCATACAATCTGCTTTGTTAAGTCAACTTTAAAAACACTGCTAAGAGCGGTGCCCACGGCTTCATCACTGAACTCAGATTGACCTTAGACTCGTCTCTTACAGTACTTCCCATCTGTTAGGGTCCCATCCCGGGATACATCCCGACGGGCTTGGGCTTTAAACCTGCTTTGCTTTCTTTCAGCTATCCTACCTTGATAGGGGGCTATCTTATTGGTATACTGGGTGAAGTACTGCAAGTGCAAAGGAGTTTCAGTCTGGGAACTTATTCAGAGTGTGAAATCCTGACCATTGTTTCTATAATATGGCTGGGGACGATTATGTGGTCCAATGCTAATCCTTCACCAGCTATGTAATTTGTAGAAAGTAGTGTTATTGTTTCTCGGCTTGTCTCATGTTTCAAACTTGTGAAACTGATTTGCAGGTAATTAACATTCTAAAGAGTGAAGTCTATGTGTGAGATGGAGAGAGAGAAAAACATTATAGTAATATAGATTGGAGTGAGGAGACATTTGCTTTGTTGATCACCATATCATATTGTCCTGTGAGGGTCTATCAACACATTATATCTTACAATACATCTGTGACTACATTGATGATGCTGAATATACTTTATAACCTAGGCCATAAAAGCTGTAAAGTACACTATAATAGTAATTCTAATCAGCTTCACATTACAGTGTGTCTGTCTTATAGGCCTACGGCTGAATCTGGACTGTGTTAAGGCCACCCCAGAACAGACAGTAGGAAAAATGAATTACCCACTATTTGAAAACAATAGATTGCAATGTGTTGTGTGTATTGGTGCATTGACTTACTGTTTGACTGTGTCGGAGGTAGGTAGGTGTATGAATCGCTAACAACTCATACACAGAGTTATCTCCACAATGACACCATGTTTAAAAAAAAATTGTACAGTGCCTTGATGAATCATGCATTTCTTGTTTATAAAGTCTTGTATGCAATGCTTAATTTGTATACTCGACATAAGCATGGTATGTGGGTTTCACCTACCTGTAGTTTCATTTTAAATAACTGTTGTTCACTCTCCCGATCATTGTTCAACTGTTTAACACATAAATGACACCGTGCATTTGCTAAAGGAAGGATTCAAGCTTCCAACTCTCCTTCACGCGCATGTCTAATTTAAAAATGCGGACTACGGCGCCGCTCAGTGGACATGAATGTACAGTCAGGTCCATCAACATGATTTCCTACTGTTCGGCGCTGATGATTCTGGACATTTTTCCGTGTTGTCAATAATGACTTTAATGATCTGCAAATTGATTTATAGTCAAAAAACGGAAACATTATTGCCTACTCAGTAAGACTACTGGGATATTATGGTTCAGGTTTATGTTTTTTATGTTCGGTGGATTTACTTTTGAAGGCCTAAATAATATTATTGTAGTTTCAAAAAACATTCAGGGGGAGGATATAGTTCTGCAGCCTCGCAAGCATCAACGTAAGTAGCCTAATATTACCTATTTTCTTGTTTTATATTGCACATTTGATGAAGGCTACAATGGATTGCTACATAACTTGACACTAACCAGAGTAGCCTACTACATTCTTAAAAGTGTTATACAAACATGAAATAAAATGTAATGTGCAATTTATAATTGAAATACAAGTTATTAAAGGTATGCATGACAGTTTATAGGTAAGCCCAAACTTCTTATATGTCTTAACCCAACATGTCAACAAATTGTCAACACTCATTCATAATATTTAAATTCATGCATATATTTTCGTTTGGTGATATAGGCCATATTCACATTGTAATCTATCCAATTTTTCACCTGACCCTTTGTTATTCACATAGCTCGTGTGGTGTGTGTGTGTGTGTGTGTGTGTGTGTGTGTGTTTGTGTGTGTGTGTGTGTGTGTGTGTGTGTGTGTGTGTGTGTGTGTGTGTGTGTGTGTGTGTGTGTGTGTGTGTGTGTGTTGAAATAGCATACACTTTATATAAAGTATCAGCACAGCAGCCATATTTTCATAGTATCCTAGTATTTCACAGAAGCCTTGTTTGAATCCACTCTTATCTTCAGAAAAGGATCCTCTGTGAGCAGAGTGCAGTATTTTATGAGTGCAAAACCCCCAATGTGGAACAGTGTGTGTTCTGACCTGTTTAAAAAGCAAGGTTTACCTTGGTTAGTTTTGATTGATTAATTAATAACAGATCATTGAGCATGCATGCTGAGATCTAACTGAGGCCTGGCCCATGACAGAGTACGGGTTAGGCTGCTGCCTTGCTCTGGGTGTAATTGTGTGTGGCTAGGTGGCCTCCTGTACTGCAAGGGAGGGAGAGAGCCTGCCTCCTGCTCTCTGGAGCAGCCTGCCATAAAATGCTCGCAAGCACCTCCCTATGCTAGCACCTAACTACAGAGAACAGAGAAAGACTGCAAACACTCAATGGTTTCTCTCCCCATATGGAATTGTGAAGGAACTATCTCATTAGGTAATGCTGTACATGTATGAATTAAATATAGTCTGCTTTTCATGAAAGTTTTATGTGTCCTGAAAATAGTATTACTCCTGAAATTTAATTTTGACAATTGGTTGGACTTAAAACATATCCTCATTTTGTAACCATTTACACATTTATGTTCTAGTAAATTGGTAGTTTCCATTTTATATAAGCCATTGTTTGCTCTAGCATAATTCTGTCACAGTTGAATTGTCTTTAGATTAAACATCTGTTTCCATACAAGGTGCATGATTTGTTGTTCCATATCCTCCACTGCCACAACTGGTTGGTCTGCATTGGTGCCCTTTTGTGCACAAGCAACAAACGAGTTCACAGCGTCTGTGGTCTAGGCTTCTCCGGGTTTCCGTTGCAATAGATGGGCTACCCTTTATCTCATGCTAATGTAGCACAGAAAATATATCTGCCTTTAAAGACACGCCGGTCTGTTAAAAAAGGCTTTGCCTAGCATTTGAAGTCATAAAAGTGACAGAAGACTTCAAGAGGAAGACCCCAGACTGGCAGTCTTTAAGATGAGTGAGAGGAGAACAGGCGACATGCTTTTTCTTCCCATCCAGAGGAATATTCTGTGGCCAAGCTTGATTATTAGAGATGAAGGACAGGCTGAGAGGATGTGGAATTGTTAAGTCCTTGAATCCTTTCACCAAAGCCTTCCATAGTAACATTATTCTGCTCTTCGTTTCTACAGTATGCAGTTGAAGGTGCATCCTTGTCCTTGATATATATATTTTTTTCTTTTCAGGATTAGCTCAACTTGAGATGCATTCAGACTGATTATACAAATGGAAAAATAATACATACGATTTCATATCAATCACCCAACTCATCAGAATTATTTATTATTTTCAAATTTAAGGTGATGAACTATATAGACGTAAAAGCAAATAACAAAATTGTCATTCTCCATAAAAATATATTAATATCTTATACACTAACACATGACACTACTTTTCTGTCTTAACTCAAAAGCAATTTACTGAATGATATTTGGAATTATATTGCATCTCAGTGTACTATTTGTGAGCGCTGGGTGCAATCTGTGCCATAAACCAGTTTTCTGGTGTTATGTGACACCCTGAGCTTGGATTCAGGACCTCTGCGCCCTGAATGTTGCCTGCCACTAAAACCCTCCACGTGAAAAGCTGTGTTTCATTTGTAGCTTTGCTATCCATTATTATCAGCATACTTGATAAGTCCTAAACCCTAAAATGAGTCCCAAATGATTTCAGACTAGACTGAATATTGCACGGCAGGAGGCTGAAAATGAGACCTTCCCGCAAGAGAGTGCCTGCAGCTCTTCTACATGGTGCAGAAACCGAGAGGTTTCATGCTGCGTGAAAACACACTCTTTGACCATGCAATTATATATTTATTAACAACTCGTAGTTGTTGTTAGTTGTAGAAAAAAAGAGGGAGGAGATGTAAAAATGCAGTGAAAATAAGGGTGGCCTTATAGTTTTGTGTGAGGAAAGAATAGTAACAGCGCCGACATCAGAGTGCAGACCGTAATCAGTGACTCATAAAATAAGGAGTTTTCTCACCCTCTCAGAAGCAGGCACACAGCACAGGGAAACTGAGTCGTACAGCTCAGTCACATGCGTAGTAAGAGAGCGGCATCAGGTTCAGTAGAGGAAGCTGGCACAGATTGATTCTTGAACTGTCAATACTGCTGAAAATCAGATCCCAGTGGTTGGAGATTAGCCTCCAGCAGTGGCTGTGATGTCGCACATGATGCCATAGGTGTGTTAAGTCACACTGCAGACAAGGAAACAACACGTGTGATTATTTTACTTGGTAAAGTGAAACAGACATATTTCAGTGTTTCTGTTTTATTGATGGACATATTGGTGCCCAGTATAGGTATCACAGTATGGTCTTTCAACTCTGGAATAAAATCCAGGATTTAACAAAATAGCTTGACATTTGAAGTCATCTCCCCGAAATATGGTATATTCTTAAAATGCAGTTATCATTAGGCACTAACATTTACCATATAGAGCTTTAGATTGATTAAATTTTGTTCCACAAGGTTGAGCCAACGACACAATTTTCTCCCAAAAGTAAAGATTTAAACTGGGAAAAGTCAAACAACAAAGCATGACTTAATCATGGAAACTTCAACACACTCTGACCTTTGGGAGGGATCCATATCTCTTTTTCTAGAAGAAACGATGACAATGGCAAGCAGTTGTGTGTCCTTTGTGTTTTGTGGAGATATTGAGTGTTTGAAGTGTTAACACTGACACTAAGCCTCTGGGGGCGAATGGTGAAGGAGGCGTGTCACACAATGGGATGGGACTTGGATCTTTGCTTCCAGTCCTCTGACCTCTCACCCTGGCTGGTTTTCAGGGTTGCAGTAGCCTGAGTCCTTGGGGCCAGTGTCTGCTTTGATCACATCATGAATTTGCTCGCATAAAGTATTACTAGGTATATAATAGGAGGCACACACACTGAAAATGCTCTAATACATACAGTATATACTGTATTACCACAAATTATAACAACTGAAATACGTGTTTTATGTTAATTGTATAATAGTTCTAATCATGTAAATAGAATATGTCATCAGAATTTAGATTAAGATACCTAGAACTACAGAATGTAAGAACTACAGATACAGTATACGTTTTTGGGAAGATTTTCAATTTACTCCTTGCCTCTCAGTAAGGCTTATTTTTAGCTGTATAGAGACCCAAATGTCTTGGCAAACCAGTGAACATTCCTTGTCATGGAAATGACCTTTGTAAATGATTATTAGAACTTTGGATGACCATGTTTTTGCATAATCCTTCTATATTATATGCCTCCAGTCTCCAATGATCCATTGAGATCATACATAAAACAGTGGGCCATCTGCACCTGGAGCATGGCTATCAGCTGTATTTTTTTCTCTCTTTGGTTTAGCTTTTTCCTGCTTGTGTGTAGCCTGACCCTGCACTTCCCTTTTCAGGCTACAGAAGCCAAACCAAAGGGAGCTTTCAAAGGGGACTGTCTGCTCGAATCAAGTCAGGGGCCTTTTTAGAATCGGTTCAGAGATCATAGCAAGTTGAAGTCGGGGAAGAGGATGACCCTCTCCTCCAGGCTTGATGGGATCTTGGCCCAGTCAAACCCAGCAGGGCTCAGTCTCTGGACAGCTCCGTCTCTGCAGGCTTTAACTCTGTGATAGTGGGAATGAAAGAGGGCACCAAGAGAGCAGCAGTTCTGATGTGTCAGGCTCAATGTCCTGGCAGTCTCACAGAGCAAACTGGGCAAAGCAAAGGACACAGCCAGCAGGCACGGGGCCAGAACAAGACCCCAAGATTGTGCGACATGTCATCTAATGGCTGTCCTTTTGTTTTAAGTTTATGCATCCAGGATGAGTTGGGGCCAATGATGAAGGTCAGCGTTCATGAGACAAAGAGGAAGTCCTGAACCGGATATAGTGTACATGCAGTACAGCATAACAGATATGTCAAAGATGCATAGTTCAGAGTACGGGTCACATATGGATAAATGTCATTGTACTCATGTCAAGTTGCATATGGGATAATCAGAGTCTTGTGATTTCTTATTTTAATTTCTATTTAGTTGATTAGTTGTGGTACCAAACTCCTTGAATCCTTTTCTTTGGTGGTGACCATGCCGTAAACTGCACTCAAAGAGACTGATTTGGTTTTCAAGTGTATGTTGTGTACAGCAACTGAGCATTTGGCTGCAGTCCCACACTTTATTGGTGTGTAGATTAAGCATTTCAAAGGCTGGGGACTCCAGGTTTTTACTCACTGTAAATGTTTCTGCAGGTTGTGATGGTAGGGAGCTAACAGACGTCTTGTTGACTCACAGGATTATTCCCTCTGTGTTTCTGACCCTGCCCTGCTTGACTTGGGTTCCCCCTACCCCCCGAGATCCCTGCATTCATTAAGATTACGTATTTACTTAAAGCCCTGCGTCTCTTTACATAATGGCTAGTAGGTTTCGTGGAATGGCACTGTGTGTTTCAAGTGCTCAGCGGTGGGGAGAGGACTGAATTTTAAACATGGTGTGCCTCGCCTTGCCTCGGCGTTGACCTTGCTCAAAAAGCCCAGTGATCTCATTCTTCGCTTCAGTAGAATGCTGCTGATTCTCCCTGTTGCACTGTTACTCCTGTTAGAAAGGAGCTCTGTGTTGGCTGACAATGGCATATAACTGCAGGCAACTCTCTCTCTCTCTCTCTCTCTCTCTCTCTCTGTCTCTGTATGTTCAACGAAATAAGAGAGAAGGAAAATGGCTAATTTCATAATGCTTTGATATGGAGATGTAGACTGACCTGTTTAAGTACTTCAAAGAGAGAAATTAACCACAGGAGAACATAATCCAACTGCATTCTGAAAATCATAGACCGAAAATATGAGGGCGAGGTGAGGAGGGGGGGTAGGATTCCTTCTTTAACTGTGGCAGTCTATCCCTATGGTTATTAGCAAAGACGGGGCCTAATGTGTATGGCTGCTACTGTGCTATTCACATTTGGATGCAGATAAGTATTGACAGTGATGGTCTAAATCCTAAAGAACATTTCATACTGTAGCTGACTCCGCTAATTGAGTCACTGTCAGTGACTGACATAACAAGAGAAAAAGTGCTGATGCACGTGGGCAAAGTCGTTTTTGGGGGGCAGCGGACTGTTTTTGTTGCATCACACCCAGAGAGGAAGTCTGCCTTGTATAGTGTATATCCACTAGGGGCTTGGGGAGCCAGAGTTGCTTACAGAGCAAGAGGGGCCGAGGCACTCTTTTTAACTAGCTAGCGACGACATTTGAACTTCCGGATCCAGTGTTATATACCTGTTTACAAATGCTAGATATGTGTCAGGCTAGTCTGATGATTTACGACGTTTTAGCCACATTAGCAAGTATGTCTCTTTTTGAATTGCAATTGCTGGAGCTTTAACAACAAGAGTTTGAATTGCTATCTCTACTCAGGAGTAGAATAATAAAAATACAGAGAAAATGCAAGTTCGTCCACTGAACACTACAAGAGGGGACAATGGAGAATACACTCCTCTTGTCCAACCTATGTGAAGCTTTGATGAGGAAAGACATTTTCAATACTTTCAGATGTCGGTTGAGTTTTTGGTGAGTGGCAGCACACAGCAAAGTATCGCTAAGAGCTATAACTTGTAAGCTAGGAATCTCTACAGTTTGTGCCATCGTCACAGAAGTGTGCCAGGCTATCTGACATGTCCTGAATGAGAATTTTGTTGCTTATCCCTCCGTGGTACAATGGGCAGAAATTGCCAGAGATTTTTAGGATTGTTTGAATTATCCGTTTTGTGCAGGAGCTGTCGACATCACGTTCGGATCCGATATCCGACAAACTCGGGCAGCGATTACTATAATTACAAGGGCTTTTTCTCAATGATCTTGATGGCAGTTTGCGATGCAAGACACTGGCCATATCCAGTTAAGATACACTAAATACATGTGACTATATATACATATGATGTGAAAATTATACAAATATAGACATTGTAATGATATGCCTCACATAAAAGTGATCTCGCCTCCCAATAAGAGGATGGAAGCCTATGTTCAAAGCATAGGCTACACAGTTGTTACAGGACACATTTGAGGGCCCCCGAGTGGCGCAGTGGTCTAAGGCAGTGCTAGAGGCATCACAGCAAAACTGATAGAGACATACCCCAAGCGACTTACAGCTGTAATCGCAGCAAAAGGTGGCGCTACGAAGTATTAACTTAAGGGGGCTGAATAATTTTGCACGCCCAATTTTTCAGTTTTTGATTTCTTAAAAAAGTTTGAAATATCCAATAAATGTCGTTCCACTTCATGATTGTGTCCCACTTGTTGTTGATTCTTCACAAAAAAAATACAGTTTTATATCTTTATGTTTGAAGCCTGAAATGTGGCAAAAGGTCGCAAAGTTCAAGGGGGCCGAATACTTTCGCAAGGCACTGTAAATGTTGGAGTGTGGTTTGGAAAACATGTGCACACATACTTTCTCTTCTTCTGGTTGATGACCATTTGTGTCAAGTTGTGAGCTACATACTTGGTTTTGCTGTTTGGATTATGCAGTTTCTTACTTATTCACACTTTACAAATCACAATAAAGAGCACTACAAAGACAGTCACTTCATCCTTGTTTTAGTTGTTCATATATTTTTGGGGAGGCTATAACCTCAAGACATTTACCTAACCTTGTTATGTTTAGTGTTATGTGTAGTGGCCTTTCAATGAGAACGTTCCTGCTATGGTAAATGGGTGAGAGTGGCTGTCCAGCTGTAGACAAGGCTACACCCTCAAGAAATTAACCTCATGTAACAAAAAACAAGGTTGTACATGGTCATGTGTAGTGGCCTTTCAATGGAGACCTTCCTGCTTTGGTACATGGGTGAGAATGAGTAGTCAGCTGTAGACAACAGACCCCCCAAGACATTAACCTCATCTACATGACTCATGTAGAAAGCAATACAAGTTTACTGAGTGACTGATTCAAAACAGTAATATTTTCTGTACAAATAAGTACAAATAACCAGGCAAATACATCTGCAGACCTTTTATTTACTATCACAAGAGGAAAATAGTGCAATGTAATACAGAGGTGAAAGTGTGATGAAAGGGGAAATAAGAGAAAAAATGAAGTACCACCAGTAACATGTGAATAAGGAAATAAGTATAAAAAACATGCAAAACCCTAACGCATGAATAAGGGAAAAAAAGCAGAACAGGATTTGGGGTGAGACAAACGGGAGATGTTGATCAGCAGACACCATCCATGGTACCATGCCGTCGTAGACGGTCTTGGCTGGACACTGCTGCTGTTACTGTAACTTCTGCTGCCGTTCCTTTAAGTCATCCACCCGCTGCATAATGTCAGTGCCCAAAGGACCGTCCGTTGGAGCTGGGTCAGGGAGATGGGGTGGAGGTTGATGACGTTTCAGGGCAGAGAGCACGGGTGCTCCTGGATGGTGGGTTGGGTGTTGGTGAGAAGGGTGATGAACTAAGCCAAGGAGATGATGAATCAAAGGTTGATGAACCAACTGTAGATGGGTCCTCAGGGCTCAGCTCCTTCTCAAATCAAATCAAATATCATTGGTCACATACACATATTTAGCAGATGTTATTGCAGGTGTAGCGAAATGCTTGTGTTCCTAGCTCCAAAAGTTCAGTAGTATCTAACAATTCACAACAATACACAAATACATTAATATTAGTTTAAGCGATGTCTGAGTAGCATTGACTAAAATACAGTAGAATACAGTATATACATATGGACTGTCCAAAACACCACCCCCCTCCAACACCTACAAGCAGATGGCAAACACATTAGAATACAATGCAAGCGATCTTAAAACATCTCCATGGGCTTCTTTTACCCAAAATAACTGATTTTATTAACATCTCAATCTAATTAACTCACACAACACACTGTCTGTTTCTGATGTTTGAACTAGCCCTGCTAATCATTATGATAACACAGACACTGATTCTTTCCCACTCACAATTTCTAGCATCCAGAAAAGAGTTGATTTAACATGTTCGAACTAGGTCTGCTAAACATACGATCACAAACACACACACTGACTGTACAAAAGGACTCGGCTGCATGACGAGTGCATTCCGCATCTGGCATATTGGTGTCTGTCTTACGATGTTTTTTTATTTAACCTTTATTTAACCAGGCAAGTCAGTTAAGAACTAATTCTTATTTACAATGACGGCCAATGACAGCCTACGTGAACACAAAGCCAATCCAGTTGTCTGATAATCGGTGAGACACACACTAGCGGCAGCCCCACTCATTTCCTTCACCCGTTTCAGATTGCGAACCTGCCAGTCCCGAATCTTTCTCCATATTTTTTTGATATCACTATCGATGTTCAAATCTTCCTCCAGCTGTTGTCTTTTGCTTGCTTGTCTGAATACAACTACATCGAAGAGTTGTAAAGATTCTCGTATTGTCTCACCAGCTTGCACAGACACTCCTCCAAACTGGACATAGACGTAATTGCGCTTAGCCAATCTCAAAATAAAAAGAACAAAAAAGGAAACTTGGAAGTAGTAGAAGCGAAGTAGCAGGACGTTCATCTCTTCTGTGTTTATACCAGAAGGGATACTGGAAAATATGTGATGTAGACACAGAGGCGGGACTTCCTTTGCAAAACTCACTCAATACTCACCTTCAGTCTTCGCAAGGAATGATACTTCGGGTCTCAATTTCCAGGTAGGAAAAAACAGTATAGGTTGACGGAGCATATTACAAGGAGCCACCTCTTTTGTGACGAAAAATTACGTTCCAACACTGTGCTACGCTCCGTCGCCTCTGTTTGCGAATTGTCTGTAGACCCCTTAACCTCTAGCGTCGAGCAATCCCATATCCGGGAGCGTAATCATAGCCTCAAGCTCATTACCATAACGCAACGTTTCCCATTCATGAAAATCGCAAATGAAATGAAATAAATATATTCAAACACAAGCTTAGCCTTTTGTTAACAACACTGTCATCTCAGATTTTCAAAATATGCTTTTCAACCAAAGCTACACAAGCATTTGTGTAAGAGTATTGATAGCCTAGCATAGCATTAAGCCTAGCATTCAGCAGGCAATATTTTCACAAAAACAAGAAAAGCATTCAAATAAAATAATTTACCTTTGAAGAACTTCGGATGTTTTCAAAGACGAGACTCTTAGTTAGATAGCAAATGTTCATTTTTTCCAAAAATATTATTTGTGTAGACGAAATAGCTCCGTTTTGTTCATCACGTTTGGCTAAGAAAAACACCGGAAAATGCAGTCACTTACAAAGCCAAACTTTTTTCCAAATTAGCTCCATAATATCGACAGAAACATGGAAAACGTTGTTTAGAATCAATCCTCAAGGTGTTTTCACATATCTATTCGATAATCTATCAGTGGTGGCAGTTGCCTTCTCATCAGAAGAAAACGGAAAAATACTGCAGCTGGAGATTACGCAATAATTGCGACGGAGGACACCAAGCGACCACCTGGTAGATGTAGTCTCTTATGGTCAATCTTCCAATGATATGCCTACAAATACGTCACAAAGCTGCAGACACCTTGGGGAAAACGTGGAAAACGTAAGCTGACTCCTAGCTCCTTCACAGCCATATTGCCAGGAGGCGGTTTCAAAATATGCGGCACTTCCTGATTGGATTTTTATCTGGGTTTTTTCTGTAACATCAGTTCTGTGGCACTCACAGACAATATCTTTGCAGTTTTGGAAACGTCAGAGTGTTTTCTTTCCAAAGCTGTCAATTATATGCATAGTCGAGCATCTTTTCGTGACAAAATATCTTGTTTAAAACGGGAACGTTTTTCATCCAAAAATTAAAATAGCGCCCCCTATATCCAAGAAGTTAAGTGACCGCTTATGTCGCTTATGTCTGCAAACCAACCAACCTCATACTATAAGTATCATCAAGTATTTTCACAGCTTGCTGGAGTATTGCGAACTGCTGTAGCGCAATGGTCAGAGCAGTGTGCTTCTGCTTCGAGCATCACGAGTTTGTGCCTGGTGCTCGGCAATCTTTTTTTTGGCGAGTGCCAAGGAAGGCATATATTGACGATCTCAGGACCTTTTCAAATGCAGAAATAAAAATATATTTCTAGTGATCAGCCTAGTTGCTGAGCAGGATGAGCAACCCATGGTGTCAAAAACACTTACAAATGTCTAAATTTGACCTTTCGAGAAACGTAGATAAACATCAGAATCTGAAGTAACATTGGAAAAATCAGGAGCTCATGTTAGCCCACTTACATGCTCTAGCATTCAAAAGTAGCCCTGCTTAAGGCTATGAAATACCTGTAAATTAATAATCATATCAATGGGTGGAATCAGAGAATGAATGGCTGCAACAACGGTCTGACAAGCACATCTGACACCTGGCGCTGAATAGCAAATTAGGCTTAATTAGACAAAGAACAATTATATTTTTTGAACAAGATAATAAGTTGTTTGAATGACAGTAGTATCTTGTTTGAACAACTTACTATCTCGATTGAACAACTTACATAAAATCGAAGTATTTTTTGGGAGGGTTGAGGACTTCACGACTTCTGTATATTTGTATATTTTGTCATTTGTATTTTTATGTTTAGCTCACATAATCATTTTAAAGTTTCCATTAAGGTAATAGTATAAATGTGGCAAAAACATGTGTAGACATTAATAAATGCATTTCTATAGCTTCCTAAATATATTTTTTTAACAGTTGGGGAGTGCCAAGATGGAGGTGCTGTGGCTTCAAAACAGAACCCCCTTGTTAGTCATCTAGTGTATACATAAATCATTGTTCAAGACACAGAGACTTTCAGGTCAGGAAAGGTCACAGAGGTAACATCCTTGCGTGAAGGCCACATTGTTCCACCCACTTATATGGATCAAAGGCTTATATCAGATGGCCATGAGATGCCTGTTGCACCACCAGGGCCTGCGATCTGAACTGCTCTCCACTTGGTTTATCTAGCTGTTGGAGTGGAGAGGCTCTCCTGTCCCACTATGTTCTCTGTTGTTTAGGGACAAACATGACTAACAGGGTGTGTCTGAGCCATTTGACAGCACCTCTTTGGGGAGTCACTCTCAGAAAGAGGATATCCCAAAGTAATGCTGTTGTGGTTTACATTGAAGACAAGCCACAAGGGAGTCAGACAACGACAGGGCAGGATCTTCCCTAGTCTTTAAATCTAAGTGAAAGGCCACTTTAATATTAGGTGTTCAATGTTCTCATTGGGGCCAGTCATAGGATTTGACATTTATGAAGTGCTTTAGTAATGTGTGTTATCACTTACTGGCCTTTATCCATGGCTTTATGTGACTGGAAGCATTTATTAAAGTGACACACAACAGTTACTTTAAAACTTGGGCTGTCAGTGCTTGGCATTGCAAAGCTGTCCTAGTCTGCAACTTGGGGTTAGGAAGGTTAATACTGCCAAGTGCTCAAAATTCAAATCGAGACAGGAGGAGCTCATTGATGAATGACTGATAGTTGACCCCATATTTCACTTGTCATTGTCTCCACTAGAGGTTTGTCAGAATAGGTTTACAGCTTATCCCTTTAGTTGTCTCCATCTTTCCTCTGCGTTGTCTCCATCACAGCAGATAAGTCAATCCCTTATCACAACTCATCGCCAGGCCTGATTAAATAGGATCTGCTCTACAATCAGTTTCCCTAACCTTAGGGTTATGTTTTAGATGATTGTGTGGTCAAACTGACAAAATAATGCAACAGGCGAAATGAAGAACAAGTTCTGCTTTATCTACTAACAGGTCACAAGTTGACTGCGGGTATTTATATATTTGTATTTTATTTGTTCAAATGTATGAAAAAACAACAGTATGAGACATCATACCGTGGTTATTTCAAAATACCCTGGTATACCGCCTAGTGTGTGTGTGTGTGTGTGTGTGTGTGTACACATGCACAGCTTCTGATCTACCTGGGAAATTCTACCCAGTGAAATAGACTATTATTGCAGGCAGACTCAGTCAGAAGTTACATATTCTTTGGAAAAGGCATTTTAAGAACTGTAGGCTAAACATTTTGTTCCTTGAAACCTTGGTGAAAGTTAAAAATTGACTAGCCTAACCATGTTTTCCCTATCCTAAAAATGACCTTTAGATATGGACACTTGCCAACAAAACACGTGATACCACTTCTCTGTCACATGCTATACAGCTAGATGGTGATCCCAAAGTGGCCTGATTTGGTCACTTTTGACCTCCAACATGCCCATGTCTTGTGGAAGGGCTGATACCCACATTTTACCCAATGTTTTGCCCTTTCCAGAATTTAGCTGGAGGATAAGATACTGGGACCTTGCAATGATTAGGGCAATGTGTCAGTCAGAAGCATTTCAACTCCAAGCCAGCAATTAGTCCTATCAACATTGGATCAGTAGTCTGGTTGAGGAATCATAAGACAAAGTGTACTGTACTCAACAAGCATGATTTGATTTGATTCTGATTCTTAAAGGTCAGTCCAAACAGACTAGGCTTGATGTAAGTGTATTACAAAGTTACTGCCCAAATACACCAGCGTGTTCCAACATATTACTTTTTGACACAACATTAAGACGTGGAGAGAAAGTATGTTGGACCTACGTTAAGGAGCATGTTACATACATGTTGTATACTGTTCTCTTGGGATATATTTTTTTTAAAGTTACCATAACATGGCCACCCTTTCCCCAACCAACACATTGACAAACCTTGAGGAGTGTCTGTGTACAGATAATGCAGAGAAAGAGACAAAGTACAAAGAATAGCCTACATATCAAAATGTTCTGGTAGTGCTGTCTTCTTGCTAGTCTCCACCACTGTGTCTTAGCTCCATTGATCATTGCACATGACAGTGAGTTGGCAATTATAACGTCAATAAGATGCTATCATCACTGGCCTGACTTCCCTCATCTGATCCCTGCACTGTACAGAAACCCTACTAGAGCAGACAGAATCCCCCTGAGTCAGTCTCCCCCTGCCTACCCCCTGCCTAGCCCCAGCACCGCTGCACCACGCAGCCATTAACCACCATTACCGGCAGGGCCATTTCATGGTCAAAGAGCATTTCAGTGTTAGCTCTCCCTGGGGCTACAAACTCACCCATGTGAGTTTCAACCATGCATGCTGAGCTACATACTCAATGTTTTACATTTCCCCTATTCTTCCTTTTATTTTTTCCCCCTAACATCTCCGTGTTGTGCACTTTGACTCTGCAAGTGTGACACAACGGAAGTTAACTATACATGATCAATAGTGTGTAACTCTTGGGGGAATTGGGCAGTTATACTGAACTTCAAATGCTGCTAAAGGAAATGTATCCTCAAAGGCAAGTCAATGGTATGTTAAAGCTGGAATTGAATGCCATTTGTTTATTGCATCACTGTAACAATAACATAGAAGTGATGTCAGCCCTACATTCTGGAGGTTTGATCATACATTTCCCCAATAAATAAACCATCAAGGTCTCACATCAGAATTAGACGTTCATCCATGTTTCTCAAATGTCAAGTTGTTCCAAATGTCAAATTCTAAATCTTTAAGGTTAAGTGTAGGCATTAAGTCCGAAAACTTAAGGTTAGGCATTAACTCCATATTGTTATGGTAAGGGTTAAGATTTTGGAGAGGCTTAAAACAAAAATATCAGAAACAACATTCTATTGCTGGACTTGAACATGCTATCTTTGGCACCAAAGACAGATGTTTATGCCCATTCACCATCCCAGTCCATAATACAAAACTGAAACCAGCTTGAAGCTAACAGCGCTCACCATTACCCCTAGTGGCCAGTCATTTGGAACTGCTTAAATGTTAACCATCCTGATTATGGTTCAGATTGTGTTAAATCCTCCATTGGCCAAAACATATTACTCAGCTTACTTTCCATGCCAAACGTTAACACGGGTTTGAGTCCTGCACCTAAAAAAACAGATGTAATGGCTAGAATGGGGTTGCCTTACACAGGCATGATAAGAAATGTCCTATAGGTGCTAAATCTGTAACAGTGTTGGGAGTAGGGTGAAAGCTGATATTTATGCTGGTTTAGGATAGTAATTGCTTCCAAATGCAAATATTTGGGGCTTCTCTCAACCTTATTTCCACTATCCCCCTGTGTGGAGACTGAGTCACACGTCGGAGCATCTGGAATTTTTCAAAAATAAAGTAATCAAAATTGACGCATGCTGCTCTGTGAAGTTTATTCCCAAGAGTAAGCAATCTGGCTCACAATCAATATGCAGTGTAAAGAAACATTTTCATTAACAAATAGCAGTGCTTTAAATGATATATGATATTATACAGCAGTGTGGAACATAGCATGCAGCTGTTGTCAGCAGCAGAGTGCAGTCTTGTGAGGGGGCTGACTGCCATCTGGCTGATCCCATTGTGTTGAGTTAAAGCTGAGTTTAGCCTTCATGTTCGAAATCTCATGTTTGACCAACCTGGCAAATTTTACTAGTGTTATCTTCCAACCTCTATGCATTTCCTTCAGACCAATTCTCTCACTTTCCATATACTGTATACAAGTGGAGGCTCATCAGCGGAGGAAGGGGAGGACTATCCTCAGTGAATTTCATAAAAATAAAAATAGTGAAACATTAAAAAGTTATCATTTATAGATAAAACTATACTAAATATATTTACATCACCAAAAAATGTATTAAACACACTGTTTTGCAATGAAGGTCTACGGCAGCCTCTAGCACTCTGTAGGGTAGCACCATGGTGTAGCCGGAGGACAGCTAGTTTCCATCCTCCTCTGGGTACATTGACTTCAATACTAAAACCTAGGAAGCCCGTGGGTCTCACCCCTACCATAGACTTATACAGTAATTATGACAACTTCCGGAGGGATGTCCTCCAACTTATCAGAGCTCTTGCAGCAAAAACGTACATGTTGTCCACAATTAAAGGATCAGAGAATTAATCTAGTACTGAAAGCAGAAGCTACAGCTAGCTAGCAGTGCATAACATGTGGTGAGTAGTTGATTCAAAGAGTGAGAAAGACAATAGTTGGAACAGTTTTTAACAAATTAATCTATCCAAAAATGAAGGAGAAGCAAGAGGGAGAGAGAGAGAGCTAGCTATATTTCATATTTTTGCAGCTAGCTAGCTAGTTTAGCCTACTCAAACACCTGGCTGAAACATAGAGGGATGCTATGTTAGCTAGCTGGCTATGGCTATCCAACACTGGAACTCTTCAAAGTCAAGATAAACTTTTGATTATATTGATTTATTGCCACCAGGGCCCACCAATGTAACTGATAAACTGCTTGCTAACTGTACTTTATTACATGATTGTAACGGGTTTACTAACGTGTTAGTTCTAGTAGCAATGGTGTTGACTTTACGTTAGCTAATATGGTGACAACGATGTAGGCTGTGTGCAGCGGTTATGATATGAGGGTTTGGCTTTGAAAGGTTTTTTCACCTGGTCACAGACAGCTAATGTATTGTGCACTGAAGTTCACAAGCGAAAGGAAAAGGTGAGAGGAGGAGTGCGAGAAGGAATGATACTTTCTGGCTGCTATGAAAGTGAACTGTGTTTGTGTGGGATCAGGAGTGTATTCATTTCGCCTATTCTGTTGAAAATCGTTTCTTAAACTGAAGAAAATGGAATGAGGAAAAACATACCTGAATATGTCCAATAGAAACTCTTGTTTGCAACTGTTGCACTAATGATTACACCCTAGATCAGCTAGATGCAGGCAAGATTGTGCAAGGCGGTATTGAATGTGTCAATGTCTGTCACCTTGATTACTCAAAATTTCCCTCGACCTGTGCACCTACGTTGTAAACTTTCATTAATAGGCTAGGTTGTAGCAACTTCATGATGGGTATAGGGAAAATTTGAGTATCATGTAGTAAGTAGCCTAACCCTATCCATGTTACATTGTCCTCCCTCATCTTAAACGGCACCGACCGCCACTGCTGTATACATCCACCTTGAGACATGTTCTACCAAATCTGACAACCAGGTCACCAGCACAAGTCAAAAAACAACATTATGAAATTAAAAGATGCTTTCTTTCTGCACAAGATAAATGCTATTTTCAACTATTCTGGAAAACTTTCTGTCTAGTTATGATTAAATGGGGCCCATATAGTCAATTCTGTGATGTACAGTATTATGCTGCATTTGCATTCAAGTAAAAAGCCACTACAATGTCTGAGGTGGCAGGATATCATTGTGTATACTCTGTAGGTGGTTCTCAGGGAAGCAAGGGATAGAAAATTCACACACTGTCAAAATGCACACAAGCTCAACAGCCCATGGAGCTCTGACAGTCCCCACAGCTGTACATTTTATGCTATGTGAAGCCCAATAATTAGCATTCAGTTTTAAGCTAAGGAAAATAAATGGTCATTCATCCATTACTGCACACACCACGTTCATAAATGTGTCAATGTTTTGAGGCCTCAGCTTTCAGAATGAAATTCCCTGTTGTTCAGATTTGGTATAATTTGTGTCACTGTTACAGTTGTCAGCACTAAGCTGTCAAGGTAAGCCATCTTCCTCTCGTAGAAACCTAAACATGCCAGTTCTGCCTCATGCAACTGGTGAATGATAGTCAGATGGGATCAGTCCTTCTCAGTATGCAGTTTCCTCTCAGTTGAACCAACCAGCTGTTTGTTTTGTGATAATGTTCTTTTTACAGATTTAAGTGGAATACATTTCTTTAATGTTTGTTATAGAAAATCAGTCTAATAGTAAAGAGGGTTTGGAACATGTACAGTTAAAGTCGGAAGTTTACATACAGCTTAGCCAAATACATTTAAACTCAGTTTTTCACAATTCCTGACTTTTAATCCTAGTAAAAATGCCCTGTCTTAGGTCAGTTAGGATCAGCACTTTATTTTAAGAATGTGAAATGTCTGAACAATAGTAGAGAGAATGATTTATTTCAGCTTTTATTTCTTTCATCACATTCCCAGTGGGTCAGAAGTTTACATACACTCAATTAGTATTTGGAAGCATTGCCTTTAAATTGTTTAACTTGGGGCAAATGTTTCGGGTAGCCTTCCACAAGCTTCCCACAATAAGTTGGGGTAATTTTGGCCCATTCCTCCTGACAGAGCTGGTGTAACTGAGTCAGGTTTGTAGGCCTCCTTCTTTTTCAGTTCTGCCCACAAATGTTCTATAAGACTGAGGTTAGGACTTTGTGATGGCCACTCCAATACCTTGACTTTGTGGTCCTTAAGCCATTTTGTCACAACTTTGGAAGCATGCTTGGGGTCATTGTCCATTTGGAAGACCCATTTGCAACTAAGCTTTAACTTGTGCTTCACGGTTGGGATGGTGTTCTTCGGCTTGCAAGCCTCCCCCTTTTTCCTCCAAACATAACAATGGTCATTACAGCCAAACAGTTCTATTTTTGTTTCATCAGACCAGAGGACATTTCTCCAAAAAGTACCATCTTGGTCCCCATGTGCAGTTGCAAACCGTAGTCTGGCTTTTTTAAGGCGGTCTTGGAGCGGTGGCTTCTTCCTTGCTGAGCGGCCTTTCAGGTTATGTCGATATAGGACTTGTTTTACTGTGGATATAGATACTTTTGTACCTATTTCCTCCAGCATCTTCACAAGGTCCTTAGCTGTTGTTCTGGGATTGATTTGCACTTTTGGCACCAAAGTACGTTCCTTTCTCCTTCCTGAGCGGTATGACAGCTGCGTGGTCCCATGTTGTTTATACTTGCGTACTATTGTACAGATAAACGTGGTACCTTCAGGATGAACCAGACTTGTTTTTCTGAGGTCTTGGCTGATATCTTTTGATTTTCCCATGATGTCAAGCAAAGAGGCAATGAGTTTGAAGGTAGGCCTTGAAATACATCCAAAGGTACACCTCCAATTGACTCAAATTATGTCAATTAGCCTATCAGAAGCTTCTAAAGCAATGACATCGTTTTCTGGAATTTTCAAAGCTGTTGAAAGGCACAGTCAACTTAGTGTATGTAAACTTCTGACCAACTGGAATTATGATACAGTGAAATATAAGTGAAATAATCTGTCTGTAAACAATAGTTGGAAAAAGTACTTGTGTCATGCACAAAGTAGATGTCCTAACTGACATGCCAAAACTATAGTTTGTTTAAAATAAATTTGTGGAGTGGTTGAAAAACGAGTTTTAATGACTCCAATCTAAGTGTATGTAAACTTCCGACTTCAACTGTATATACTGCGCACTGCATAAGTACTTAAATGTGGGTTTGGCCCTTTGTATAAAAACGGTATATTAACTGAATAGAATCCTCAGTTTCCATTTCACTATAATGTCAATAAAGCAGACGCGTTTGTAATAATTATTCAGATTATCAACTAATTTGTCTGAGGATGCATGCATTTACATAATTGAATGCCACCAAAATAAAACAATTGGGATGATACTTGTTAGTGCACACTTATTACAGTATACATTATTTATTAACAGACTGTAACCTACATCATAACTAGTTATTTTCGTTGTTTGGTTTTAGAGAATGGTACCGGAAACAGGATATTCCACAATCCAAGATCACATTTTCTAAAAAAAATAAAAAATCTCCATAAGATTGAGTGGCATTGATAAACAAAGAGAGCGAGGTTGTTCTGTTGTGTGTGTTTTGTCCTACAGGCAGAGTAGCAGGACGAATCAGCAGGCCTCAGGACAAACCTCCTGTCACTAGAGATGGAGAGCCTGGCCAACTGCATTGACTGATTGTTAGCATTAGTGGCTGTGAGTGTGATTAATATGCCTGCCCCTCACATAGCACTCAGGAAGAAAGAGAGGTGTTGCTTAGAACGAAACAGGGGTGGCCACATTTCATCGTTTTAAAGAAGATAATGCATAACCTCAGCGAGGCTGGCTGTATACGTAGCATGTGCCAGAATGGATGACTCTGGGAGTCCAGGTGCCGTTGCATTAATTCCTCAAACCCAAATCAGAGTGAATGTGTACCCTGGCCTAATGAGCTTGTTGTGTGGGATGCTGTGAGTGCTGCTGAGATGCTGGGAGAACACACTGTGCTCCGCTTTACTGAATTCTCAACTCTCATAATTGCTGCACTATGATGATTATTTTCTTCTTCCAAGCAGCCCCTTAGCATCTGCTTGTTTGCCTGGGCCTCCTGTCTCCTACAGTACTGTCATACCACTCCCTCAGCTGACACACACACACACACAGACTGGGCCTGTAACATTTGCCTAAACATTTGGACTCAAATTGGAGAGGATTAGGTTCCCATGCTGATATTTCAAATACTGTGACTGTACCACAACCATTTGGTTTTAGTGGAATGCTGTCTGTCACTATGCCCTGGGACGCCACAGGAAGGAACAGAAATGTCAACATTTGGGCTTTAGAAAATACATGCCATGCAATCATCCCCTCTGGCAGAAATTGATAGAATACAAGCTCAATAGAAACAGTACGGTACACTTCTATAGAATACTGTGAAAGTGATTAATATGGTGACAAAGGAAAGAAAAGTGATTCATGCTTAATCACAGAGGAACCCTAATCCGGGACAGACATGACATGAGGACTCCCTCATTCAATCTCTGTGAACCTTTCTGAGAAGGCTTTGAAATGGCCAAGCGATTCTCAACATCTGTAAGAGGTTCATCTGTGCAGCAGAGATCGTGGGCTCAGGCCCTCCCTCTGTGCCCCTATGGAAAAAGCGGCCTGCCAGAATGAGCAATGATGCTGAGGGCCCTGATTATTAGGATTAATTGTCTTTTAGCCGTGCAGTGGAGCAAGTGTGCCAGGATAAAGCAAGGTGGAAATAATAAAGGCCTGTGAGTAGTCAACGTGTTTTCCTTCAAGCCACCCTTCACGAGACGGTTGTTTTAAGGTCCTTCGTCTGTCATCGCCAATGAGAATGGCGTTAAGAAAACTTCTCTTCGAAAAGGACAATGAGCTGTGAAGTATAGCTTTTCACTGGGGTATACTGTACTTACAGTCATGTAAGGGATGACTGGGTTTTTAGCAAATACCATAGATTTAGAGTAAAAAGCGTTATAGTGGGTGGCCCTCTACCTGCATACCTGCCAGGGTAACACCCAGGGGTATGTCTTAAGTGATGTGATCTGTGCTCTTTGTCATGTTCCCTTGACCTCCTATACATCACTGATAGTAATTATCATACATGGGACAAGCTCCCCCTATCACTAGCATGTGGCTGCCTGGCAAGATGTAATGCTACATGACAAAGATTCATGTGTTTTAGAAAAACAGAATGAAATTATTGTTTTCATTTCCTCCACATTTTAGGTGGGTTGGTGTCTGGGGAAGGCCATAGTGGAGGTGCTTTCAAGCTTCTGTTGAGGTAGAGAGCACCTGGAATGTCCTAAGATAAACACATACAGAGGAGCCTGTCAAGACCTTTTATATTACAATATTTTTATTAGCAAGCTCAGTGAGGATAATGTTGCTGTTTGTCAGTGTACAACACAAATGATGACAGCTATGCTGTCACCCAACACTGACCTCTTAAAACTAATGGGGATTTTGGATTCAGTTTGCCTTACATTACGGTAATGGATATGTCTATCTACTATTGAAGTGTTTGTTTTATCTTTACTCCAACATTTTTTGAAACCCATAATGTGGTAAAGTTGTTTTGGGTACACCTCCTCAAAGTCAAACAGACCGGATTTCAGGGGAAGTTACAAATAGATACCTGACTGCAAACAAAGCACCCAAACAGCTGTCACTTCCAGGCATGTTCATTCATCATTATTAGATAATAAGTAGGGAATAGCCCCTGAAAGCCTCTATTACCTTCATGTACTCTGCACAAGTGTACCACCGATAACAGATGAGGCCGGACCCAATGTAAAATGAAATTGCTTTTTATATTGGTTGCAATTAATGGCTGTTAGAAGCAGTGCAGCTCAGTGCATTTGAGGATGTGTCCTATCGACTCTTCCAGGGAGGAACCTATCAGCTCACCACGGGCCTCTGACTGCATGCAAACTATTCTAATCTGTTCACTTTCAGACAAGCCCCTTTGAATAACTTTCAAAAACTTTCAGTTTGATGATGGAATATCTGTCAACAGGATGTCATTAATGTTGTACATGATTAAGTGTATTTAGGACACTTGTCAAACTAAAGTTTGGAGGTGTCCCAGGTTTTTGCAAAGGCAGAACGTTTCACCCACCGCAGGATTATATTCTTATATATGTTTTTAGGAAACTTGGCCCTGTTAATTATATTGTAAGTGCTCTGGCATTCAACGACATGCTTGACATGGAATTTCTCTCAAGGTGACAGGGTTTTAGTTCATTTCATTTTGACTAATCATTGTTGTCTGTTTCATTAATTACATTAAAATGTATACCTGTCCACTTCTATATATCCTTTACAATATTACCCTGTTAGTGTATGCATGATATTTGTCACAAATACCACCGAAGGTTGCTCCCCTTCCTGTTCGGGTGGTGCTCGGTGGTCGTCGTCGCCGGTCTACTAGCTGCCACCGATCCCTTTTTCCTTTTTGTTTGTTTTTGTCTAATTGCTTTCACTTGTTCCTTGTTGGGGTTTTGGGATGGGTGTTATTTAAGTTTGTTTAGCCCGCTGGTGTTTGTGCGGGCTTGTGGTTATTTTACTTTAGTGGTGTTTGTGTAATATTGGTAACAGTGGGTTTGGGTTTTCGCTGTCCGGTATCTTGGTAACAGTGGGTTTGGGTTTTCGCTGTCCGGTATCTTGGTAACAGTGGGATTGGGTTTTCGCTGTCCGGTATCTTGGTAACAGTGGGTTTGGGTTTTCGCTGTCCGGTATCTTGGTAACAGTGGGATTGGGTTTTCGCTGTCCGGTATCTTGGTAACAGTGGGTTTGGGTTTTCGCTGTCCGGTATCTTGGTAACAGTGGGATTGGGTTTTCGCTGTCCGGTATCTTGGTAACAGTGGGTTTGGGTTTTCGCTGTCCGGTATCTTGGTAACAGTGGGTTTGGGTTTTCGCTGTCCGGTATCTTGGTAACAGTGGGATTGGGTTTTCGCTGTCCGGTATCTTGGTAACTGTGGGTTTGGGTTTTCGCTGTCCGGTATCTTGGTAACAGTGGGTTTGGGTTTTCGCTGTCCGGTATCTTGGTAACAGTGGGATTGGGTTTTCGCTGTCCGGTATCTTGGTAACAGTGGGTTTGGGTTTTCGCTGTCCGGTATCTTGGTAACAGTGGGATTGGGTTTTCGCTGTCCGGTATCTTGGTAACAGTGGGTTTGGGTTTTCGCTGTCCGGTATCTTGGTAACAGTGGGATTGGGTTTTCGCTGTCCGGTATCTTGGTAACAGTGGGTTTGGGTTTTC
Organism: Oncorhynchus mykiss; assembly: GCF_057628025.1. Lineage (NCBI taxonomy): Eukaryota > Metazoa > Chordata > Actinopteri > Salmoniformes > Salmonidae > Oncorhynchus > Oncorhynchus mykiss. The sequence continues at coordinate 71,200,548 of NC_143023.1, read as the reverse complement.
GCTGTCCGGTATCTTGGTAACAGTGGGATTGGGTTTTCGCTGTCCGGTATCTTGGTAACAGTGGGTTTGGGTTTTCACTGTCCGGTATCTTGGTAACAGTGGGATTGGGTTTTCGCTGTCCGGTATCTTGGTAACAGTGGGATTGGGTTTTCGCTGTCCGGTATCTTGGTAACAGTGGGATTGGGTTTTCGCTGTCCGGTATCTTGGTAACAGTGGGATTGGGTTTTGTTGCGACTTCGTTTTGGGCTTCACCCATGTTTGTCCCTGTTACTGTGCTTGAGGACATTAAAGCGTTTTTTCCCATCTACCTTCTGCTCTCTGCGTCTGACTCCACACCCATCACTATCCCGACGTTACAATATTTCACATTTTACAATCCTTGTGTCATCCTTGAGCATTTGTTATACTGTGTTTTCCCATTTGAAAGGCCGGTTTAGTTGTCTTTGTAATTCTGATTAGTTTTTTCTGTTTTCTTTTAGTGTTTGCAGATACCTCTGGGCCACAGCAAATCTCCCAACGGCCTCGGCTGTGACAATATGTTGGTTGAAAATAAGTCATAGGAGAAATCCGTTTGATTCTGGGGTACAACTCAGAATCTTGCATTGCCTTGGGTGAGAACACAGAGGAGGAAGATAGAGGTACAGTACAATGTAGGCACTGAACATGAACTAATCAGTGCTTTGGGGATATATTTGTCCCTCTTCGACTTTCAAGGGAGGGAGACTGTTTTGAAGTTGTTTCTCATCCACAACATATCTTCCCTGCAGCACTTCTTCTTCATACTTCCAATAATAGTGACTGGTTCAAATGCCAAATTGTGCATTGCTCTGACATATTGCCCACACCATGTGGTATCATCAGAGTATAATGTGTGTGCGTGTGTGTGTGCATGTGAATATGTGTATGTGTATGTGTATATTAGGATGGCTGATGGCAGTCTACCAGATAGTCACGAACCTAGAGGACTACATTTACCATTTCAAAGATGCCTGCTTTTCGGAAGTTTACACACACACTCTCACACAAGCACACTCCCACACGCAGCTTCCTCAGCTTGTCAATGTGCAACGTGGGTTGCGGAGGCTTTGCACGAACAGATGGGAGGAACACACCGGCGGAAAATAAAGTTAAACTAGAACAAAATGACTATGCGAGTGGCGTGGCCGCCCTTTGTTTGCCAGGAAGGTGATCCTCAGCATCTGGGGATGATGGAACGCATGATTAAAATGACCAGAGGGAATGATTAATATCTCCTTAAAGCACACACTTCCAGCTTATCAATCATCTCATTACTCTAGAAATGTTAATTGTGTGAGGGGAGGGGCCCCTGAACCATGAAAAAGTAGCCCACCCCTCGACATGTTTACTTACACAACAGAACAGACCCGATAACTCTACATGTGCATATCCCACCACTCCTTTCACATGCAAGATCTTAACGCATGATCATTGTACAGTATATAGAACATTATTTGCAGTTACTTCAAAGGGAGACATGTTTACATATTCCATGTTGTCATTATAACAACGTATTGCATTGCTAATGTTTCTACTTTCATTAACGAGTTTATTCTATCAGAGTACCTTGTAGAAGGAAACAGGATTACACCAAAGGTGAAAACATACAATGATCAGCTATAGTAAATTGATGCACTGCGGTGTAATAAAATGTAAGCGCTATG